>NW_025767742.1:0-289118 GCF_003918875.1 Haliotis rubra | reverse complement strand
GAAAATAGTTTCATCTCTCTTGGCACTCTCTGCAATATGTCTTGAGACCTAAGATAGACCCCTTGTGTCATTTGCCAAAGTATCAGACGTGATGTGAATAAATGCAAATTTTGGAATAGAAAAATTAAGAGCTTTCTGAAACGTTGTATCTCCGGCAATTGTTGAGTGGTGCAGATGAATCAAAATGTTGAAGTAAGGCTAGATTGAGCCAGGAAAAGTTTAGAGATGTCCCCTAAGAGATTTTAAGATGAAAAGGCTGCTGGGTAGAGATGTTTCAGTTGTGGCAGGCAGTAACAAGGAATTTCTAGAACACCAGAAAGGAACAACCAGTAAACCCATTCTATGGCTGCCCTTACAAGCAAGCTTCAGAAGGGGATCCTGTAGACGAGGAACATGAGAGTCATCTATCATTGCTAGTATCATTGGAAGGCTGGTTTGGTAATGTAACGAAAATCTGAAACCTTCTAGAAGATTTGAGTGTTTGAAACAAGGCAAGAAATTACACGAAGGCATAGTTGTAGAATGGACTGCAATACAGAAAGGGACACTGGTAATGCATCGTCGAGGATACCGACTGATGTAGAACTAGAGAGTTCAGTGTTGATTGTTGAGTGGTCTTGTAGAAATGGCAATAAATATCTCGAATATCTACAAAGATTCCATTGTGTAGCATGAGAATGAAGTGTCGTTGATGGGTAAGGGGCAGGAGATGGTTATTTTTGTATGGATTAGGTATGGTCTTGGTCATAGATTGACAACAGGAATTTACTGAGAATGTAAACATTGGATTTTGCAGGGTAAAGATGAATTTAGCGATAGCATAATAATAGTTTGGAGTCGTTTGCAGAATCTTAAAGGTCCTAGTACTTTTGGGCAAGAAGATTTTGCAATGTGATTGTACAGTCTGTTGTAAGATCTCAGGAGGGATTAGGAGTATAGTGACAATTTATGCTTGGCTAGATCATGGAATACCTAACTTTAGTTCCTCAAGTTGATGTTCTACAACAATAAACATTTAATCTAGTCAATTCGAAATGGTAGTGTCCAATGTTACAAAGGGAGGATTGAATGGACTTAATATTTTCTCTCTAGAGCAAGGAAGTAAATTAGATAAGCGTCATGGTTAGCCTTTACACCTTTCACAGCATTTTTTCAAGCAGTATCAACGACTTTCATGAATGATGACTATATGGGCAGAGTGTTGTTTGAGAATTATTTGAAAGACTAATGTCATGTTTGGTGAGAGGCATTTATGTGTTGCAGGCAAGTATAATAAACGACATGGCTGTAGTTACAGATTTCCAAAATATTATCTTAAGACAAAAGAACCTACAAAACTTAAAATTGCTCTTTTAGAGGCTGAGAGGAGGAAATAAGAGCGACTGAACATCAGGAATGAGCTTCATGATTTGTTGTTGTGTTGCATTAAGTTGAGTAACACTGCTGGTTTTGACAACATTTAAGTACATTTGAAAGTGATTGAGGAGTGGACAGGTCTTCATCACCTAGTGACAGCAGCTCATGAGTAGAGAATCTGATGGAACTAGTGGGAGCTTGACTGGTAGAGTGTGGACCCAGGCTGGCAAAGTGAACTTTAGGAGTTGGCTATTAGATGATTCCATAAATTAAGTCACGTTCAAGATTGGACTTGAACACATGACAGGATGAGCTGAAACAATCCAATGGCAAAAGCAACACCAGACTCTCAGCCACAGACCCTTAGAGAAACAGAAACAATAAAATATCAAGAAAGCAATGATGACCTGGAAGTGCAAAATGTCCTGCAGTAGTATATGCAAATCCTAAGCACTTAGCAAACCTACAGAAACTATGTAACTATACAGAGGGTTAGTCCAAACATTATCTGAGGGAACCAAATGAAATATCTTCAAGAGACTGAGAGGAGAATTGGGGTATGCCTGGAACCCCGTGAGAGATGCAGGGTTCAATTTCCCTTGAGTGCATGCCCAGAATTTGTCTTGCTTGTGCTTATGGAAATGTTTGAGAAAGATAGGCGCTGAGAGTTTGATGAAGGTTCCCAAAGTGGTTTTGGAATATCCAGTCCATTTGACCTGATAGTGTTTCCTACCTCTAATAAGATTTGCAGCGAAGGATCCCATCAATAGGGAATGTTTGAAGCTGATGGATGTCAATATCATGTGTCTAGAGAAGGAGGAGAAGGTGGGTGAAGAAACTGGGGATGTCATGATCAGGCATGTTTGATTGTGAAAGGTACTGGGATTGTGTCATCATCAGGTCCCATCTATTCCGCTGAGGGAGCTGGGGATGGACATGTAGTCTCTGTCTCTCGCTATCAGGAACTTGGGTATTGGGCTGATTTTTCAGTTCTCTCTCAGTGTAAGCTTTCAATCTGTTGGCATGAACGAGGGACTTGTGGACTTTGGCTGTGTGAGAATGCTGTAGTTTGAATGTGTAATTTGGACTAAATCAATGATAGAGAAAGGACCTGCCCATTTTGCTTGACAATTTGCAGAAGAGAGAGCACTGGGGGAACCCCACCGTGAGGTCAGTTAGAGGACCTTGTCCTGCTTGGCTGAGAAGGAAGGGACCTTAGCCTTCAAATCTGTATGCTCTTGTTGATTTTTCCAACTTATCTTCATGTTCTCTTTTGGCTAGGGATTTGGCAAATTTGAGATTTTCAAGACCGTGTTGAGATGTTCTCAGCAGTTTTCCCTGCTGTGGGCTTGGGAGATGGGCTCATGTCTGTGGAAGATGCATTTCCCTACCAAACATGAAGGATAGTGAGGTGTATAATGAGTGGAATGACATGGAGTTGGACACATAGCCATCATGATACAGGGGATGAGATCTGCCCAGTTGGATTGATCACGCTCAACGCACTCGCTCTGAGGGGCTTGCTCCAATGGTGCTGTTCCGTAGGCTCACACATGCCATTAGTCTGGGTGCAATGGCTTGAAGAGGTATAGTGGTGCTTGATTTCAAGGAGGGCTCACAGAAGGCATTGGCGAAACTTTGGCGTGAATTGCGTCCTCTGTCAGAGAGAAGAGTCTGCGAGGTGCTTTTCATCAGGAGTAGTCACTTCAGGTAGAAGAAGTGTAGCAACCTCACTGAAAGCTTCTTGTGCTAGGAAAACCTTCTGTGTCAACCCGTGAGAGGATCAGCAACCAGGAGAACATGCTTGTGGCTGCGCTTGGTTTCAGGGAGGGACCTAAAATGTCAGTGTGAGGAGGGCGGGAGAAAGTGTCTTCTAATTGGCATTGGGACCATTGGGCTGTGGCCAGCATTGACCTTCTACGTTTGGATAAGCTGACAGATATCACGAGATTTGATGTAGTTTTCAATATCTTGATACATGTAGCCAGTAATATTTGCTTCAAGAGGAGTGTGCAGAGTTGAGTCTGCATGAAATAACAGCCACCTACTTTTGAATGCATAGTAAGCATGCAGAAGATCTTCTGCGCATGAGAAGAAGCACAGTGATTGAGTGGCCAGAGAGTTGGGTTTGGGGCCGCATAAGGCTGATTGATAAAGTGGTAGTGGACACCATCACAGATATCAGAATTCTTGAGGCACGACCTCTAAGACCCTTGACCACAAGAGATTCACTGTAGGATTCACAGAATTTCACCTTTCTGAAAAGAAAATCAATAATAAGCCACTGAATCTAGGAACTGTATTGTTTGACATCTATTTGGTCAGCATCTAACTCAGATAGCACTGCAGAGACAGATGGACAAGAAATTTTGTGGTTCATTGACATACACAAAATCAGCAGCTAAGGAGACAGAGAATCGTCAACTTTGGGCATATGCAGAAGCAGCGTGAGCTGTGATGTTTTGTGACAGAGGTAGATGAAGTGCAGAAAGAGCTGAAAGCCTATATTGGCACTCATCGGTAGAGTGTTGTTTGGCATTTTGTGAGTGGGTGGTCTAGTGCACTTTAGGCTTATCAATACAAGAAAGAGAGTCTGCCAGTGAAATAACCATTTGCATGATAACATGAGAGAGGGCAGGGGAGGTGGTATGTCATCAGTGACTGGAAAGGGTGGGGTTCAGGATACTGAGTACGAGAAATAGCATCAGCATTCGCATTAGACTTCCCTGGCCGATTGTATAACTTCAAAATCTTAGCCTTGTAGCACCAGTGACCATCTGCCTAGTCGTCCTGAATCTTCTTTGAATTTATGGAGCCATGTCAAAGCTTTGTGATCTGTGTACACCTCAAATTTCTTTGAGTGCCAAATATATACTCTAAAGTGTCTAATTCCTTCTACCACTGCCAGGCATTCTAAATATGTGACACCCCATTTTCTTTCTGCTGGATGTAAAGATCTGCTCCATAGCATATCACATGTTCACGTCCCTCAGTGTCCTTTTGACCTAAGATGTACCCAATGGAAGTATTTGATGCATCCAGTGGTGAGAATGAATGGATGAGGAGGAATTTGGATAAAGAAAAAGCAAAAGAACTGGAGATGATGTAAGTTTTGCTTGCAAATGTAGTGAAAGAGCCAGTTCAGCTTTGTCCAAACCAAATGAAGGGAGTGTCTTTTTGAGAAGATCATAAAGTGGTGAAGCAATTCCAGAAAAGTTTGGGACAAATTTTCTGTAGTAACTACAGCTAAACCTAAAAAGTGTCTAACATGCATGCATTCTTTGGTTGGGAGAATTTTGTTGACTGCTTCAGTTTTTGGATTGATCTGCTTTAATTCCCTCTTTGTCAAAAGGTGTGCCCTAAATACTGAACTTTGGCAGCAAACTTACACTTACTGGCTTTTGAGTGTAAGTCCAGCTTATTTTGATCTTTTTGGACACACATTTCAAATGGGTCAAATGTTCAGAGAGGGTTTTGGAAAATACAATCACATCATCCACATAAATCAAAGAATGTATTTCCAATTCATTTCTCTTTTAATGCTTCTGATGTTATTGCTTTGGAAGGCCATTGGGGCATTTTAAGCCCAGCGAGAGGGAGGCGATTCCACTCCAATGATACACACCATCAGGATTTGATGAATGCTGATTTGTGTTTCATGTATTCAGAATGGAGGGAATCTTGCTTAGAGAGCCACTGGCTGTTGATCCCGGGACGCTAAGAACAGTTGCTTGACTTTTCTAGCTTGCAGTGTCTGTGACGTCTTCAAACGGAGATGAGAGAGGGAGAGAAAATAGGCTTCGTGACAGCATTCAGAGCGTCTGTAGTCGACAGCAAAACGATAGCCCAGTGTTGTCACGTTTCCACCATAACCACACGGGGAATGCCATTCAGAGAGAAGGAGACTTGGGGAGATGTGTTTGCATCACTTGAACAAATGTCTATTTGTTTGGAACATTCTTTCCTGAATTTCAACACTTTGACGGTGATAGAAGGAAGTCTTACTGCAGTCTAGCATCACCTGTTTCTATTTTGTGTCGATGCAAATGGAGTTGTACCTATTTCAGACCAGTTTTGGGCAGAAAGGCAGATCTTTGAGAATATAAAAGGATAAAGAGAGTTTGTTTTGATCTGAAGAAAGATCAGATTCACTTAGATCAAAAGATATATCAACTGAGAGATTGCGAACTTTAGTTTTGTGATGAATGAGCAGAGAGCCTGAGGTGGCTCCAAGTTGTTTTTGAGGAACATGAGGGGTGGGGTTGAGAAGATATGCGACTGGATGATGATCTAACAGTAGGGTAAGTGATGAGGATGACTTTTGGGGTGATATGATGAAAGAAGCACTGAACTGATGTGACATATTGGATACACACTACTTGATTTGTGATTGAATGAGCGACCTGAGTGTGTGAGAGTTGAATACTTATGATCTGAGGGTATGTGGGATGAATGACTAGAGTACTATACATTGACCTGTGGCGACATGTTGGATGTACAACCTGAGTCTTGGTGTGACTAAGTGACCTTGGCGGGAGTTGGATAAATAGCCCAAGTGTGTGTTGGATGAATGACTGGAGCATGCATTGAATTGTTTTGACATGGTGGATGTAGAGGACCTGAGTGTCTGTGTCAGAAGTGTGTCACAGAACTGACCGGAAGAGGAACTGTCCAATTTCTGAAGTGGTGGTTGCAAGGATTCTTTTTAGTGTTTAAGTGGACATCTTTATCTGTTGGATTCAGCAGTCTCATGTACACACACCCTTTTGGAGTTCCTTACAAGACACCTAGCACCTTGAAGTTTTGTTTTGGACAGTTCAAGGGACAGGTTCAAATAAAAGGATAGCATCTCTTTTGTTTCTAGAGATAAAGAACAGGAACACATCTACCTGGTGTTGGGCAGGAACAACCACTTGATGCTTACACCTAGCAAAACCTGCATGATTCAACCAAAGCAGCAGCAGTTAGTAGACCTTCATGAATGTAAAGACATTTAGTAGAGACAGACTACTGCTTTATTTAGCCTCTAAAAGTCCATGCCGAGGATCAGAGAGAGTGATGAAGAGGAGGAGAGAACATGAAGCGTTTGAGACAGAAGAACATTGCCAACGTTAATTTCAGGAAATGGAGCCTAATACTGAGTGAAGTTCACCTCCTACTCCTGTTATTTGACTAAGATGGGACTTAGATAACTGTTCCCTTGTGTATCCTGCAGCACAATATGAGAGGCATGCTAACCCACGGCTGATAAGATGCTGGTGTCCTCCAAACTAGAGTCTTCACTGGCTATACTATCAGAACCCAAGTGTTCTTGACCAAAAGGGAGCCACTGAAGTGAGACCACTGATTTCTCATGCTTACCTGACCTCAGAAATCTGAGAATCAGGCGCGAGTCCTATTGTGTAGGGTCTTTATTGCGAATAACTGGCACTGAGACAAACTAAAATGGTGTCCTAACTTATTGCAGTATGTACTGACTTTTATTGAGGTATTGGAGCATGCCATGAATTTGAGCAATACATACCACTAGGGAATGACATTTCTGTTGGAGATTTGAGGTGGCACCGGTAGTCGTGGTCGCTTACAAGTGGGATACTGTGTCTGAGATGTGGTACTGTGTTGGCTCTGGAATGCAGATGAGAGGCAGCTACCTAGAGCATGTTCGATGGATGAGCAGTCATGGTGGAGAGGCTGGTTGGGAGGCAGCAGTTGCCTTGCTAGTGACTGTTGTTGGAAGGCTGTGTTCGTCTCTGCTGCTGGAGGTCTGTGGCTGTGGACATCTTGCTGTCCAGCTGCTGCGGCAACACCAGGCTACTGAATCATGTGCGGCAGAGGCCTTGTGGTTATCAGGGTGGCAACCAAATTCGCGAGCTGGTCACACCTTAAGCTGCAATAGTGGCATCACCTGAATTAGCTGTAAAAGGATTTTCAGCCAGATGTTGCCCTGATGCCTTACTTCCTGTAAGGTGGTAGGTTCTTTGTTATGAACAATAATCTGTCATATTCCGAACAGAGACCCATTTGCCATTATCTAACATGGAGTATTAGGAGAGCTGAGGTGTGTCGTGGCAGCAGACTTTGATGCGCATTAGCTACTGACAGTCGTTAGTAAGCAGAGCCATCTGCAGCACACTCACATCAAACAGAAGTTTGGGAGAAAGCGTTAGTCAAATGGCGCCTTTATTAGAGGAGATTATTTCCGATCTCCGTCAGGTAGCGATACCAGAGTTTAGCTTCTGCTCCTTCAAGATAAAAGAAATGGTAACAGTTGGCATTTCCGTTCAGTATTGAAGAATAATAGTTTGAAGAAAGTTTAGAAAGTCCTGCCACCAAATTCTGGTGTTTGCGGTTCGGAGAAACCCCTCCCGAGTTTCACATGTAGCATACTTGCCATGTTGTGGTGGAGTTATTGTTGCTCTTGTTGATGAGTGCCTGTGCGTAGCAGCAGGTGTAGTCCCGAAGTTACTCTTGAGTCGTTAGGATGACGGAGATGGAACACGAGATATGGGTGATGATTGGGAAACCCGAAACGGGACTGACGAGGCTGGTCAGCTTAAAGGACCTTGGCTCTTGGCCTCTCAGCTTCTGTCTGTAGATTACTGGGTGTTGCCCGTTCATCTACAGTTACTTGGATTCTCCACATTTATAATAGCTTTGACCTTATAGTAGCAACTTTTAGGGTTTATATTTGGTCTAGGATAATTATAATACCTAGAATTTGTTGTCAGAGGAATTAAGCTTGGAGACCGCAACTTGCCTTCCAAATAACAAAGAGAAGCATCGATTGGTGGCCAGTCTGTTAGGAGCATTTCATGAGTCAATTATATAAAACATCAGCATTTCAGAAGCTTGGGCCAATTAATACCTAATGAGAAATCATGTGTGAATTAATGATTTGCATAAACCTTACTGACAATATACCTTACAATAGAAGCAATGACCAAGATTAAACGGCGAGTGAGGGGACACTTCATATTATATTGGAAGCATAATACACGTGCTGTGGCGCAGCTGAAAGGTAATAAATGTGGAGGAATGATGGGGTAACTGTTCGGTAAGACACTTAAGTGCATGTGATATCCAATTGCTAAAATAATCTTCATGGAGTCATAGAATATTGGGCGTTATATAGTTTGCTGCATCCAGGCAGAATACAATAGGCTAAGGCAGAATAAATAAAAGCCACACAAATAATATAAATGTTCAGCCTGCTAGCTAGATCATGTAATACATCTGAATATCCAGACTGTTGTGGATTACACTAAAAGATCATATGCCGGACGTGCATGTTGTGAATAAATTATACATATACATACTTGAGCTTTACAGTACTTTGAGGAGCAACGTATGTGAGCAGCAGGATCAGAAACAAAAACAATGTTTATGTGCGCTCAGTAGTTTTGCATGTATACCATATTTTGTAACTTCACTGTATGTACATTGTTTAAACATTGTTGAGTTGAAAGGTAACATGAACATTTGGGGGTTAAAGACATATGATAATCATTTTAGAAATACATTCACTGGTATTCACACTCATTGCAAACACACCAATCAAATATACGGCACGTGCACTAAGAATTGCTTTGCTTCCACAGCCCGATCATATGTAATTGTGATATACTGAACCTATAATAATATATCTTAACGTTACTCCCTTGTACTATAAACTATTTTGATGTAAGATTGTTAGATTTGTTCTACATGGTCATGACACAACTATGATACAGATATTCCTTGTTGTACTTTCAATACTGCCTAGATAAATGATGATATTGGCCTAAACTAACAGTATGGAACGTAATAGAAAACAGAAAATATAGACATATAATTTAGAACACAATGAATAGACTGAACATATTGGCTTACCTTCAAATAACCAAGAAGAAACACATCGATTAGTGGCCCAGTCTTTATTCGGAGCATTTCATATGAGTGAAATACAGAATAAGGCCGTTCTCTCTACCACCAATGCTCTCAGAGTTCGTGATATGGTCCTTGCACGTTCAATGGTCACTTCTTTAAACAATACTTACAAATGCTTGCTAATCTTCACTGCTGACTATCTAAAATCTTAAGATTACCTCGTAGCTTTGAAGACATTGAGAGTGCAGAAATGACCAGAGGTTATCTAACAGTTTTCTCGGAAGCGTGTTATCATAGAGTGATGTGTTTGCTTCTCTCTCCGGACATGTCGTCTTAACAGTTAGCACATAAAGGCTTATCAAGAAAACTTGGGAATGAGACGACGAGCGTATATCGATACTGACAGATTATAGACTTGGGCCGGACCATGCATGTAGTCTTAAAGCAACACATAATGCTAATTATCTTACAACTTGGAAAATGAAGATCAACAATAACTGAGACAGCGTTTAGTATTCTCGTTATTGAATAAAATATACAAAATGTGCTGTTTAGTCCTATTTTATAAAGTCACAATTATTTATATAAGTAAGAGGAAAATATGACGTATTTTAGAACTATGATACTAGCAACGAAAGGGTAAAAGTACAAAAAAAGCATGTCTTTGGCCAACTGTTGTGTAGCCAATAATATATTTAACCATCCTCCAAGGGAGTTAACTGACTACTATATGGAATTGCAGTCTCCATCCCTGCCAAGCTAGTGTATGGTTCGATGGAGCGCCACCACCACGCGGTGGGCTATGCTGGATGCTGTCCTTCTGCGTGCTTCCCAACTGACCAGTCAGAGCCCGTTTAATATCACATGCACTTAGACAATGCCATGGCGGAGGCCAATCAAGACGATCTCATAGATAATCAAGAACGTTATCACAATAAAACAGGCCTTATCTTATCCAAGTGCGTCCAGGATCATTTTGGGCACCATGAATAAAAGCCTGAAAAGATTTGGAAAAATATCTGCCCTGCCAGCTGACAGTACACAAGCTCTGCAAAGTCTGCAATCGACCGAAATCTCCATGAGGGCCGCCATGTATTATTGACGAACCGGATGTCGATGTCATTGCGCGATTTGATTACATTATGCATCTCCACGTTAGTCTAGCCAAAGTGAGACTTCCATTATTCCAGCCTGGTTCGATAATGGTGAAAACCTATCGCCCCTTGCTTCAGGAGAGAAGACAATAAATAGAACACTTGGGTTGGACCGTTTGGCAAACAAATCTAGCTGAGCTGGGAATACTTCAGTTGTATTGATCATGAATTAAACTGAGAACTTTGGTTCAGTTTCATACACCAGCTATTAACTGCAGTATACGGATCTGATAATGAGATCACGTCACGCACCACAGCTTCCCAGTGAATACTTCTGTTGCGTTTGTCTGGAATTTGTTGCGTTCAGTTCGACTGGACGCGTCGCATGTTTATCTGCGTGGTGCCAGGCTCTGCATTTACAGGCAACCATGGACGGCGAAGAGGCGGCTCATTGGTTTCATACGGCTGACGTCATTCAGGAGATGCATGACGTCATAGCTGCTGACGTCGGACCCAGTGTGCCTGCTCCTCATCATGTAATTCCTGCAAATCTCTCTTCGACAGGTCGCTGAACAAGGTAGAAAACCTCAAGTCATAACAAATATCATCCCATAATTAGATATACAAGTTAACACCGTTAATTCTTATCAGACATTTCATGACCATCAATAAACACATATAAATAAACAAATGGCTGAAATAGAACTTACTTTGCATGTTTTCTAGGTTATCGAGAATGACACTCGGGTATTTGGACAAGAAGATGCTCCACTAATGGTGAAGTGAAGTTTACACTGTGTAAATGCACCGGCAACGACACAAAAGCCTCTCTCAGGTCAATAAAACCGATTTTCTTTAATTATTTACATTCTAAAACACGAGACATGTCCACAAGGATGAGACAAAACAATCCCAATGACCCTTTGGTCAATATAGCGGTACCATGAAAGAGTATACTATGTCAGAAAGTAGATAATATATTGTAGGTATACCTGAGCGACTGACATGTAGATATCATAGGACCGTAAGCATTCTGTCATCTTTGTATACAGTTACACTGGAATATACAAGTGGGAACCTGAACCTTATGAATCCGGCATATATAGGTTTTGGAAAACTATCGTGTTAAACATGTTATCATTAATATATGTTTGTGAGTCGATTTTGAAAGGACGTGCTTCAATCAAAAGAATATTTCATGAATAACCCACACGTGAAAGGTTTGTGCGCCCAGCAGGTTCCTAAAAGTGCTATTGTATGACATGAAGGCTTGGCGGATCACCGCCCCTAATGTCGCGATGACCAGGTATAACAAGAACGCTAAGGATTTATGTTTCAGGTTATTATTGATTAGGTCTGGATCCATAATTACGACAGAGAAGGTTTCTCAGTAACCAGATCCTGAAGAAAGAATGACCACTCCGTTTAAAACAACAAAGTCATAATGTATATTGTTGATTCTTTACCGAGTCTATCAACGTGAAACGTCAAGGTACACTTGCTGCTGCCATCCATCAGGACTATGTTTCAGTTTCAGCAGTTTTGAGGGAATGAAAGATGCAAGCACCCGTTGACTAAACTTGTGTTCACGTTTCATTAAACATCAACACTTTCGTGGTCAGAGATCTACCGAGGGGCCAACAATAAGCTGATGCAGGCCTTGTTGACAGACATAATTTGACGAAGGATAGTTCACCTGAAGACTGACTGAGTTTGTTTTCACGCCGCTTTTGGCAATATTCCTTGGCATCAGGGCGGGGGCCATTACCAGGGAAATGGGCTTTTCTGAAGAACGGATGGAATAGAGTCTCTAATATTTTAAGTTTGATGTACGTTGGTTTCACCATGTTTTGATATCGTATGATCTGATATACTTGTATATGGTCACGTTGGCGTGTCTCCTCTGCTACTGCAGGTGGCCACGCGTGGAGTCAAAGCAGTGGGGTGGAGTCGACAGAACAGCTGTTTGTCAATGATGGTGTCAGGGCGTGGTCCTCAGGGTGGCGGCTGTTTGTGGTACGGTTGCAAACGTCTCGAAAATGTTCTGCACTACTACCCTACTCTCACCTGTCGCACATGACCTCATGCACCCAATGATATAGGGTAGTGTATCAGTTTTAGGAGTTCCCGTGACTAACACACCGACGTTCCTGGATAAAGAATACTGAGGAAGATCATCCTCGGTAACCCCTCCACCACAGGCCCTCGTGTCTTTGAAGATTCAAGATTATTATTTTTTTTGTGTTTTGAGATGACCCCCGACTCGAAATGCTGCACAGTACAACACCTTATCACAAGGCCGGACACTTCGGTATACCCCACCCGCTTGCTTTGCCGATCGCTACGCTACCATCGCATGTAATCGATTAAAAGGCTTGTGAACATAATCATGGATGATTGGCCTATCGATCACCTATGATGAAACCTACCAATCGATTGAAACCCGATTTTGACAATTCTTTATTGTTATTTCTGCAAGTCGATTGAAACCCGATTTTGACTCTCAACTAAACGATCTTGACACAAATGGATGACGATATGTCCGCACAAAACGGGATGTGGTCGAAGCAAGCCCTCTGATTGGTCAAACCTTGCAAATCTGCAATTCTTTATAAATTCGCGGGATTTCTTTCTTTCATCGACTGCTTAATGTAAGAATATATTTCGAGCAATGGCTTCTCAAAAGAATGCATAAGTTGTAAATGTCTCCTGAACAAGAATCAACCAACCAGAGGGCTTGCTTTGAGACCACACCCCGTTTGTGCGGACACATCATCATCCATTTGTGTCAAGATCATTTCGTTGAAGTCAAAATCGAGTTTCAATCGACTTGCAGAAATAACAATAAAGAATTGATAGTAGTAATCATGAGTGGGGCTCGATAGGCCAATCATCCATGAATATGTTTACATTACGTTTAAACGATTGCATGATGGTACATAGCGATCAGCAAAGCAGGCGATCAAGGGTGCACCGAAGTGTCCGTATATCATTATGTATTGTACTGTGAGTAGTGGTGGTCCGATTAATTGAAATAATCGAAGATTGGTCGCAGTGACTAAACGACCAAGCAATCGATCATGTTTTCTCATAATCGAACACAAACAATTCTGGAACACTTGTTTTCATTAACAGTATTTTCACTAGGTTGGTTTTGTGTTACATTTCACCAGCACTGAAGCTCGTTCCAAGTCATGATTGAATTTATCTTGAAGAATTTATGTTCCTCCCTACTAGTCACCCTTTAAAGATGTGAAATTTTGCCCAAAAACCCCAAAGAACTACATGTTTTTTTCCTTATTTTTGTGTGCATTAACACATTTCATAAATGACGCTAACCAATTATTTTCGATGATTGATCGGTTGTAATGAACCAATCATCAATTATGAGATTTTAACCAATTCCCACCACTACTATTTAATCCTAGCAAAAACACGAGGGCCTGTGCTCCACCACCCACATATTATGGTCATAGCGTGACCTGCCACACAATAAGTTAATATAAGTGAAAATCTAAACTTCATATATACCCGTCTCTACTTCAAAATGAGTGAAAACAATATAGTGAATGTTGTACGCTACGGTCTTATGAAAGAAAGTATCTAAATACATTTATTTTAATATATGATAATTCATATTTTAAGGAACCTCCGTTTGTAATCCGCAACTCAACGGGAGACTATTCTGGCTACAGCATTGATGTGCTTGATGCCATTTCAAAATAATCGGCTTTACCTACACCGTGAAAGGAATGCTATGACGGTCACTATGGTAACATGGACTCAAACAGCATATGGACCGGCTGCATCAGGAACATCGTTGAAGGGGTATGGTTGTAGTCCTCCGTCAACATTACAATCGTCGGTGAGAAACAGATTGAGAAGAACATGAAGAACTATAACATTGAAGCAATGGTTATGAAATGTTACTACTGATATATTACCGACATTGATAAAAATAATATGACATCATGTGAAGCAAAGGTGTTCCACCTCCACCAAAACCAGATCTGAGATGATTAAAGTTATCAGCAACACATTTCCTAAATGTTACTACATTAAATGTTATAATACGGGGCTAGGCTGTTTGATCATTTACATTTAATACGTAATAACGACAAAAACACTGTCTACCAAAAAGATACTTCCCACCATCTTTTTCAATTTAATTTTTAAATGATCTCACTTACTTTGCTTCCATATTGTTCTATGTCCAGCTTTCGTAATGAAATGAAGAAAAGCAGACATATGCAATTCTTTGATAATTTCGAAATGAAATAGATGTACTGATTAATTCTTCATAGCCTATTGGATACCCTCATGACATTATCGTTACTGCAATCATTCCCTCTGTTCAGTGATTTTAAATTGACGCTGGTAGTTTACAGAGAGTATTGCGACGTGAAAGAATAAAACAAACAAGCATACATTCCACTGGTAAAATATCTCCCTAGGACTCTGACATCATAGCAGGCGCTCTGACAGTGACGGCAGACAGAGAAGACGTGGTGGACTTCACCCTCCCCTACTACGACTTCGCAGGTATACAGATCGTCATGAAGAAACAAAATCGGCAAATCAGTTTGTTCTACTTCGCCGACGTCTTCACTCCTCTGGCCTGGCTGTGTCTGGGCGTGGTCATCGCAGTGACCAGCATCATTCTACTGTTGTTTGACCGCTACACGCCCACTAGGGCGAAGGACTCGACACTGAAGGAAGAGGTGGTCGACAAAAAGGCTTTCGATTTGAAGGAGAGCATCTGGTTCGTGATGGGATCCCTCACCATGTCCGGTTAGTTAGCTGTGGGATACTTGAAGGTCCTGTCCCATTTGTTTCTGCGAATGTATCCCTGTGGATTTGTCTTAACGCCGATGTGAACATAGGGCAGCTTGATTTGAGGGGAAGTCTAAGGTAGTCTTACCACGTTGGTGAAGCCACTCAGAAACCATTCAGTACAAACCGGTTTTATAGTGCACGAACGTCTCAACCAAAGGGATGCAACTCTGTAAAGCCAGTTGATTCTGTCGAGGTATGATAACACATAATCAGTCAGTTCACACACTGTGACCCTCACTTCCTGCTAGTTATCTCTGATGGGGCTGAAGGGGTCGTGGCCATCAGGTATTACGGATGTACAGCGGGTACCTGTTTTTGCATTGAAATCGACCCTGAACAGGATCTCAGTACAAAACTGTTGATCCTGGGCGAGTCCCTTATACATAATAACGAAACGTCTTTCTTTCGGCTTTGCCTGTGTTGTGCGAATCATTCTTTGATCAAATATGATGCACTTGTATTCTAAGAATTTAGTGAGGGTACATTTCAATACACGGAAATGTACCTGGAACACATCTCTAATACCGATACCACAACGGTCCCTGGAACCGGAAGTTACGTACCTGAAGCACCACTTACAGCGAACCCTTCAGAAATACTTGGACTTTTCTATCCAGGTTTATGTCTAGGCTGGGTGGCTGGTTTCAAGATACGAGCAACGTTATAAACACTAGGGCTGGTGGGAGAACAAGGTTTTTGATATTAAAAGGAATGTTAATTGGGTGTCCTGAAGTATATCTGATTGTTTTTCCCTTCCGCTCCAGGGGCAGGTGTTCCTCCTAAAAGCTTTTCCGCACGCCTCCTGGTCGCTGGATTCTGGTTCTTCTCTATCATCATGATGTCCACGTTCACCGCCAACCTGGCCGCTTTCCTCACCGTGTCCCGCATGGGCGTCGCCATCAGCTCCATGACGGAGCTAGCCTCGCAGTCCGACATCAGGTACTCCGTGGTCGCCGATTCCTCAGTGATGACCTACTTTAAGAGAATGGCTGCCATTGAGGAGAGCTTCTACACCATCTGGAAGGACATGAGCATGGGCGGTGGGAACAACAGGTGAATATGTGAACACCAACATCAGAGAATAACCAGTCTCGACCACCCACCGATTGTAACACAAATAGTAAGATAAGAATTGACCAATTGTTTAGAGTGAACGTATTTAACTTTGCTTTGCCCCTAAACCATATCGGGAGGTAAATTCAATCGCCAGCTCACATTCCGTGTTATCCTACTGATACTTTTTGGGTTCAACTTGTTTATTACATGTTCTTATCAGTTTCAGAAAACACGAATAGCCTTATAGGATAAGCATCGGGTTTAATGGGCACTTGTGTCTCTGATTCCACACGGATTATTACGTAACACT
Source organism: Haliotis rubra (assembly GCF_003918875.1). Classification (NCBI taxonomy): domain Eukaryota; kingdom Metazoa; phylum Mollusca; class Gastropoda; order Lepetellida; family Haliotidae; genus Haliotis; species Haliotis rubra. Next base: position 272,600 of record NW_025767742.1, on the reverse strand, counting down.
CTTTGAACCATTGGTTTTCGCAAGAGTTACTCTGAAAAGGCTGCCACAGTACAAACTCATCTTTTTTCATCTCGTTGGTGACCCCCCTCTAGTTCGTCACTGTGACGGCCTGTCCTATATAGGTCTTCAGGGTGTAGGTCGGACCTACGACCTAGTACGATACCTGTTCTATGTCCTATCTAATAAATTACGTTGATATTCTGCCGTATCCAGTACGCCACGTTTCTGGTCTGTCCTGTCCAGACGTCACTGGTATGCATGGTCTAGTACTGTACGTTGATAGCCTGCCCTACCTAGTGCTTCAGGTTTAAGGTCTGTCCTACGTTGTGCTTTAGGTTGATGGTCTGTCCTACCTAGTGCTTCAGGTTTAAGGTCTGCCCTACCTAGTGCTTCGGGTTTAAGGTCTGTCCTACCTAGTGCTTCAGGTTTAAGGTCTGTCCTACCTAGTGCTTCAGGTTTAAGGTCTGTCCTACCTAGTGCTTCAGGTTTAAGGGCTGTCCTACCTAGTGCTTCAGGTTTAAGATCTGTCTTACCTAGTGCTTCAGGTTTAAGGTCTGTCCTACCTAGTGCTTCAGGTTTAAGGTCTGTCCTACCTAGTGCTTCAGATTTAAGGTCTGTCCTACCTAGTGCTTCAGGTTTAAGGTCTGTCCTACCTAGTGCTTCAGGTTTAAGGTCTGTCCTACCTAGTGCTTCAGGTTTAAGGTCTATCCTACGTTGTGCTTTAGGTTGATGGTCTGTCCTACCTAGCTAGTGCTTCAGGTTTAAAGGTCTGCCCTACCCAGTGCTTTAGGTTGATGGTCTGTCCTACCTAGTGCTTCAGGTTTAAGGTCTGTCCTACCTAGTGCTTCAGGTTTAAGGTCTGTCCTACCTAGTGCTTCAGGTTTAAGGTCTGTCCCTACAGTGCTTCAGGTTTGATGGTCTGTCCTACCTAGTAGTGCTTCAGGTTTAAGGTCTGCCCTACCCAGTGCTTCAGGTTTAAGGTCTGTCCTACCTAGTGCTTCAGGTTTAAGGTCTGTCCTACCTAGTGCTTCAGGTTTAAGGTCTGTCCTACCTAGTGCTTCAGGTTTAAGGTCTATCATACGTTGTGCTTTAGGTGGATGGTCTGTCCTACCTAGTGATTCAGGTTTAAGGTCTGTCCTACCTAGTGCTTCAGGTTTAAGGTCTGTCCTACGTTGTGCTTCAGGTTTAAGGTCTATCCTACGTTGTGCTTTAGGTTGATGGTCTGTCCTACCTAGTGCTTAAGGTTTAAGGTCTGCCCTACCTGGTGCTTCAGGTTTAAGGTCTGTCCTACCTAGTGCTTTAGGTTGATGGTCTGTCCTACCGAGTGCTTCGGGTTTAAGGTCTGTCCTACCTAGTGCTTCAGGTTTAAGGTCTGCCCTACCCAGTGCTTCAGGTTTAAGGTCTGTCCTACCTAGTGCTTCAGGTTTAAGGTCTGTCCTACCTTGTGCTTCAGGTTTAAGGTCTGTCCTACCTAGTGCTTCAGGTTTAAGGTCTGTCCTACGTTGTGCTTGAGGTTGATGGTCTGTCCTACCTAGTGCTTCAGGTTAAAGGTCTGTCCTACGTTGTGCTTCAGGTTGATGGTCTGTCCTACCTAGTGCTTCGGGTTTAAAGTCTGTCCTACCTAGTGCTTCAGGTTTAAGGGCTGTCCTACCTAGTGCTTCAGGTTTAAGGTCTGTCCTACCTAGTGCTTCAGGTTTAAGGTCTGTCCCACCTAGTGCTTCAGGTTTAAGGTCTATCCTACGTTGTGCTTTAGGTTGATGGTCTGTCCTACCAAGTGCTTCAGGTTTAAGGTCTGTCCTACCTAGTGCTTCAGGTTTAAGGTCTGTCCTACCTAGTGCTTCAGGTTTAAGGTCTATCCTACCTAGTGCTTCAGGTTTAAGGTCTGTACTACGTTGTGCTTTAGGTTGATGGTCTGTCCTACCAAGTGCTTCAGGTTTAAGGTCTGTCCTACGTTGTGCTTCAGGTTGATGGTCTATCCTACGTTGTGCTTTAGGTGGATGGTCTGTCCTACCTTGTGCTTCAGGTTTAAGGTCTGTCCTACCTAGTGGTTCAGGTTTAAGGTCTGTCCTACGTTGTGCTTCAGGTTTAAGGTCTATCCTACGTTGTGCTTTAGGTTGATGGTCTGTCCTACCTAGTGCTTAAGGTTTAAGGTCTGTCCTACCTAGTGCTTCAGGTTTAAGGTCTGTCCTACCTAGTGCTTTAGGTTGATGGTCTGTCCTACCTAGTGCTTCAGGTTTAAGGTCTGTCCTACCTAGTGCTTCAGGTTTAAGGTCTGCCCTACCCAGTGCTTCAGGTTTAAGGTCTGTCCTACCTAGTGCTTCAGGTTTAAGGTCTGTCCTACCTTGTGCTTCAGGCTTAAGGTCTGTCTTACCTAGTGCTTCAGGTTTAAGGTCTATCCTACGTTGTGCTTAAGGTTGATGGTCTGTCCTACCTAGTGCTTCAGGTTTAAGGTCTGTCCTACCTAGTGCTTCAGGTTTAAGGTCTGTCCTACCTAGTGCTTCAGGTTTAAGGTCTGCCCTACCTAGTGCTTCAGGTTTAAGGTCTGTCCTACGTTGTGCTTTAGGTTGATGGTCTGTCCTTCCTAGTGCTTCGGGTTTAAGGTCTGTCCTACCTAGTGCTTCAGGTTTAAGGTCTGTCCTACCTAGTGCTTCAGGTTTAAGGTCTGTCCTACCCAGTGCTTCAGGTTTAAGGTCTGTCCTACCTAGTGCTTCTGGTTTAAGGTCTGCCCTACCCAGTGCTTCAGGTTTAAGGGCTGTCCTACCTAGTGCTTCAGGTTTAAGGGCTGTCCTACCTAGTGCTTCAGGTTTAAGGGCTGTCCGACGTTGTGCTTTAGGTTGATGGTTTGTCCTACCTAGTGCTTCAGGTTTAAGGTTTGTCCTACCTGGTGCTTCAGGTTTAAGGTCTATCCTACGTTGTGCTTTAGGTTGATGGTCTGTCCTACCTAGTGCTTCAGGTTTAAGGTCTGTCCTACCTAGTGCTTTAGGTTGATGGTCTGTCCTACCTAGTGCTTCAGGTTTAAGGTCTGTCCTACCTAGTGCTTCAGGTTTAAGGTCTGTCCTACCTAGTGCTTCAGCTTTAAGGTCTGTCCTACCTAGTACTTCACGTTGTTTATGGCATCTCTCATCTCCTTCCAGCTTGGCGGTATGGGACTACCCACTCGGGGATAAGTACGTCAATATCTGGAAGCACATGGAAGGCACTGGACTCTTCAACTCCACCGACCACGCTGTCAACAGTGTGTTGAATGATAACGTCGCCTTCATTACAGATTCGCCAATCATCAAGTACCTCACGTACGGGAACTGTGAATTGGCTGCGGTAGGGGACATGTTCAGCGTGAGGCCCTATGCGTTTGCTCTGAAGGAAAAGTCTGTGTACACCAAGAAAATATCGTCAGCGTAAGGACCTACACTGAATATTCACACTCTGCAAACCAAGTTTTCACAAGCTGCAGAAATTTTATTGATTGTAGAATGACTTTGGCGTCTTTCAAGGGGCATTTTTTAAAAACAGAAACAGTCTGTCTTCCACATGCACTAGGCTGTTGTGTTTCGGCGTTTGAATCAAACATGGCGTTGGAGTGTTTCAGCACCCTTGTTTTTCGCTGTTTTTGACAGCGTTTCATTTCACTCCAACTCAACGAATATTTAATCGGTTGCTTCACTGCATGTTCCAAAATGTCGTTTAAAATGCCCATTTAGCACGGAAACAAATTCATTTACCTTAGAGTATAAATGACCTCACCACGTTTATGTTTACATATGACTATCAAATTTTAGAGTGTTCCCATACTTTTTGTTTGTAGTATATCTTGTCTTCAGAATGCCACATCATACGACTGGGTTTTCCGATATAGAACAATCGCCTATATGTGACATTTCAAATTTGAAAATACGTACATGGTGGCATGTTTGTGACATTACAATGTTGGTGGAGACACCATCGTTATTCAGACAAATACCTCCCCCATTCACCCGGCCCACAGATGACATGTAGCAAAAACTGAGGCGTAGGAAAGTACATTATTCGTCCTACCCAAACGAACATGTTAATGCCACATATTGTATTGTGAAATATACTACCCATCAAAAGTTTAGACTCACCAGTGTAAATGTAGCCACTTACTTCAGTCAACTGTTCAAAACAGATTTTACCAAATATATTCCATACTGTTTAAAGGTACTGTTTACACATGAACTGATGTATTGTAAACCAAATTCGTAACGTTGAAAAGATTATTATCATGAGTTCAATAAATGATGGAACTCAGTGAAAATTGGCGAATTCTTAACAAACCTTTACAGCAAAACACAGCTGTTCACATGCACGATTTTAGCACATGCTCTTTAGCAATTTGATGCATGATCCTCGTGCAATTCATCGACATAAGGTTTGCAGTTGGTTCCCCCAATTAGTGGGGAAATTCATTTTCGATGTAACCATATATACATACATAACATGTAGTGAGTGCTTTAAGCGAATCTAAACTTTTGATGGGTAGTATATATTCGTAAAATATGAAGCGTTATGAAGCTGACATGTTGTTCTTATATATAGCATCCTGGAGCTTCAGAAGAAGCGTCAGCTGGAGCGTTCAAGAGACGCTGGGTGGATGAGGGCAAACTGAACTGTCCAGAGAGCTCCACCGACCAGGGGCCTTGATCTGGAGTCTCACTGGAAGCTTCATTGTGGTGGTTGTTGGTATGCTTTCTGGATTGCTTGTCCTGGTACTGGAGCACTTCTGGAATAGGTTTTCAAAGAGGAAGGTACGTTTTTGGCTTCTTGGTATCGCTTTTGCTGGTTTCAAAATCTTCTTTGTCTTGTTGGGTGTGGTTTTACGCTGCTTCAAACAGAATACTGCCCACTTCAACAAATCTCCCCTGACGCGATGTTTCCTCTCTAATATTTCAGCAATCCCCAATCACACAGGTGAGACCGACTGTCAGTAGCAAGTCGTCCCTAGGGATACCAGGCTCCGGCAACATGGAGGTTACTGTTCTGGGAGCTACCATCCTGAAAGACGAGCTGCACACTAAGCCGGACAGCTAGACATCTTGACATCTTTCGGGCTGCGGCAGTTTGGGGCTCACAGAGCTAGATGCCAAGCATGACTAGTTTGTGCTCACTCCGTTAGTTTGCGGCTCATACATCTAGACATCTTTCGGACTGCTGCAGTTTGGAGCTCACTCACCTGGACGCTGAGTGTGACGTGCCTTTGGTCTTATACAGCTAGACGCCGAGCCTGAATGCTGCAGATAACGAGCCGGTGAATAAACTGGTCACATGATGTGGATTCCCTTGAATAGGGTGTGCTCTCCTACGCAGATCGACACCTGGTCAATACGTTGAACGCATCCTGCATTGTTCCAGTTTGAAGAATATGAACGGTGTTTACAGCTATGCCAGTACTTTCATGTCGGATTCAATCACATTAGGTGAAAACGGTTGTCATGGTCAGTAAATTGTGTTATTCTGCTTCTTGTATGCAAAATGGCTAATTATAGAAATTTTACATTCACACTATGCAAATGCTCAATCCAGTTTTTCATCTTGCAGTATATGTGATACACTATTAATAATTGTGTTTTATCTTCACACGTTATACGGCCTGATAACAATCGGTCGATGATATCAGTGTTCGAAGCCATCTTCAGCTGACGTTCATAAGGTCCCACTGAAACTGTTCTGGCAGGTATTCCACTCGTGTTTCAAATTGGTGACGTTTAAAAATGTCACTAACTCATCAGTCAATTTGTCTTTCGCCCTTATACCCAAGTTCGACGATCGATTTGCACCTCAGAATCGCTGCGGACATCCACCAGAGTTTCATATTCTTTCCACACAATGGAACATGTCAGAATCAGTAAGTTCAGATAACATTCTCTTGTGCCAAAGGAGTAGCATATTGTTGGAGCGGAGATGCATGTTCTTGGTGTATGCAGACAATTAGCAAGTGATAGCCTATCTATCCTCAGGTCATTTTGTCGACCAAATACATAAATATACTATTTGTTTTAGAACAGCTGACTACAGTCTTGGTCAGTGAGATCAATATTAATTACTCATCTATTAATGAAGACCATTCAGGCCGAGGTCTCAAACATCCCCCCTTGTTCAATAATTGTTCATAATTGTGTACACACGGTTTTTGTTTCTGCTTCCAAGTTCGATGTTCACGAATGTATTTCATGCTGCTGTAAATAAATCACTTTGTACTTATCTTCAGCTGCCATACAGCATCTTTCCATTCGATTCTACAGCAGCATGCAATCAATGGACACGACAGACTAGGGAATATATCTACCTTTATTAGGAATTGGTCAGGGCTGGTTCCAGTCAACATGGCCGTATCATGACATATCTACAACAGCCACGCTGGGCCCATGTGTAGGTGATAAAACACACAACATACACAAGATGTTCCACCTCACACTGATACGCTTTAGTTGACCAAAACCGCTTAGGTGACAAAATGTGATCAATGGGTGTTTGATAACCTTTGGACGATAAACACATGCTGACTTACAGAAGGTTCCGAGATACAATGAATGTATACAAGAGCACATATACACAAACAATAAGAAATGCTGAGATTGTAACACTTCATGATAACACCAGCAACAGACCGACGTGGGTTTAACTCTTCTGTGAACAGTATTCCAGTCATATCACCGAGTGTCAGTTTGAATCCAGGAGGAAAGAAGGCGGCGATACAGGTACCGAACCTTGTGAGATCCACGAGCTTAGGTATAGTGCAAACAAACCTTGAAACTATAATTCCAGCAAACCAGGATTCCAGCTGCATCTTCGGACCACTTTCTCCATTACACTCACAGTCAAGTTGTGAAACATCAACTCATCCAAACCATATACAATACTCAGCAAGTTTCAAATATATATGATTGAAAATTTACTTGTGAATCAATGACAACAAAATAACAGACAATTCTAGGATACAAACTACTTCCTGATGTAAGATATGACAAGAAAACATTCAGAAGTACTGTTGCTTAAGACAGTATTACCTACATTAGTCATAGGTTGGGGGCAGCTCCGACTCATTCATACACAACATGTAACATTAAACTGTTTTATGTCAAGTTTTCCTACTGAGTCATATTCAAAAACCTGAATCAAAAACCTAATTTACTGTCAATCATTTGCAAGAAAAGGAAAATATAGGAAGCATTGGTGGAAATCAAACACATTCATTAACCTGTTTTATTTGAATGCATCATACATGTTTTGATTATGAGCTTACCTTGAATATCATTTACCAACTATATCATTGCTACCATCATCCTTTGAATCTAATGAAATTGAATTTGCATAAAAGATCTTTGAGGGAAAACATCTTGTTCCTGCCAACCACCACCTGAAGATGAACTGAAATGCTGGGCATGTTCTAGATAAATGCAGTATGGCTAAGAAGACATTGTTGTACCATGTGGCCTAAATTAGATAACCTGTTGGGTGAGCAGCTGTCACAGACGGGGCAATAACTGATACAGGAGTATGTGTGCACACCGTGTTATATATAGGACAATAACTTGTATATGGATTCCACACACACAGTATTTGAAACATATGCACATTTTAAACATTCAGTGAAGAATCTGTTTTTATGATTCTTCTAGGCGTATGAAACAATTAAAAAGAAAGTCTTGACTATGCCACTTACCTGTCAAAGGGTTGACAAAATCAGAGATGCGGAACATATACAGCAATATTTACCAGCAGACATGCACAAATGAAACAAATTAACAATCTTTAACCATTTCAATATCTGATCACACTGAATCAACAAAATGTCCCAGCTAAAACAACCTACATCACTTGGTAAAGTGCCATCATTAACAGATACTGGGTGTGAGTTTGGTTTAACGCCACTTTGACCAATATTATACTTATATCGATGCATGTAACCTGAATGTGAGAGAAAAGCCTGAAGTGATGCCAGTCTCAGACATTTACCATTCTAATGATGCTAGGAGAATGGCTATGGTGTGGAAAACCTACAAAAATAAAATGTTAAAGAGAGATCTGCACCCACAATCATGGGTCTCTGTGTGTGTCCAAAGGACACAACTCCGTCTTACTAAAATGTTTGCACCATTCTACCACTAACTTGTATGGAAATTATATTCCACTGGCTCAAACTATCACTGGTGTATCACCTATCAAAATACATTATGCAGAAGCATATGAGTGTCAGGTCAGATAAAAAAATATTTCATCATCGTAAGGCTCACTTAAGTGTGGATATCAAAGTCCAAACTAAAAGACAGTCATGTAGAGAAAATAGAGACAATTTACAAACTTTAATTATGAAATGTCATTGACATAAAATATGAATGGTAAATAAATCTGTCATTCAATACAAAATATATTGGTACAAAAACATTTATCAATTCAAAACATATTTCTAACTGATGTTTGGCAATTAAATGACAAAAACGCAAGATCTGAGAATAATTTGAAAACTGTTTTCCATCACACATAGCCCAAATATAAGATAAACTTTCACCTGTTACCACCACAAGAAATGTTTTTGAACTTAATCACAAGAATTAAGGGCACACTTCAATACCCATATAACCATGGTAACACAGCACTCTCAGAAATGATAGCTCCCCCTTGGTATTTTCTGCGTTCTAACCAAGGGATGACCTACATTGTTTTTTCATATCACTGTATTTGCAAAGACCTCTTTTCGTTCCTTATTTCGAAAACTTTTAGGCAGTTTTGTTTCAGGTATTAACACAAACTTAGGAGGAACCTATTGGACTTTTGAACACACAGGGGACATAACTCTAAGACATCATGAAACTTTCTCAAGCATGAGACCATTTTAGCTAACACTGACCTCTGTAGGATACAGAAAGGTCAACACAAGATCATGAATGAAGACATTCCTCATATTCATACACAGTTAATCATCTACACCAATATTTCGGAAGAGGTAGGACATTGACTCTCGGTGGTGAATCCGACGGATGGCCTCGACAAGCATGACGCTGACGTCTACTGTCTTGATTTTGTGACACTGCATCTTCTGGGCTTCATGAGGTACAGTATTTGTCACAACCACCTGGGCAGAGACACAAAAACAGTTGCATCAGGTTGGCTATTGTCCTGGTCAAACTGCCAAGAGAACAGGCTGCTAGGGGGCTGTCTTTCTCATCTATACTATATATTATGCACAAAGTTGGTAAAAAACACATACAAAGCACATCAGTCAATAATTATTTCAAGCACAAACTACCTAAATCACCAAAGTTTATGTATTTCCATCCATGGCCAAAAAACCATCAGTAAGTTTATACACATAGCTCTGTCTGAAGTATAATATATGCATCAGTATATGATGACACTAGGATTGTGAATACTAACATTGTTTCCATAATATAAGATTGGGTAAAACTAGTTGGACTGTAATATCAATGGTTATATTCACAAAAATAACCTCAACTGAACATTTGATCCAACTTCCATGAAATCAAAAACAGGATATGACAAATGGTTCAAAATTTGAAGAAATCAAATCAGACAAACATTGGCCAAGTTTTGTTGCAAGAGTTAGGGTAACCCTTATAACATAAATTAGAAGTGTCATCATTTTACCATGACTTATGTTGTTACTGGTCATTTTCACTTTGTGGTTTTCCTTGTAATTACAGGAACATTTTTAACGTTTTACAAGAAATGTAATTTTTAGAGTAAAATTGATATTTTATACTTATCCTGACTCATGCTTATTGCTTGTCTTCTTCTTCTTGCGAACATAGTGGAACACGTGTATCTCCCAATTGAAGTTCCCTTCAATTAAAAAATCACTAATTAGCACTCACCACGAGTTACCTCCCTTACACAAGCGTGGGAACGAGGGCGCCACCTCAACCCATGTGCCTCACTCTCTCCTCATATACTGAGCCCAACACTTGAATTTCCAGGGAAATCCAAAGTGTTATGTGGGGAAGATGGGAGGGCTTACCTCATGAGTCAGGATAAGTATAAAATATCAATTTTACTCTAAAAATTACATATTTTTCCTTATCCTGACTCATGCTTATTGCTTGTAGAATCCGACGGAAAAGGAGGTGGGAATATATAATACTTTGGATTGTAATAATTAGTGATTTGAACTGTGATGATTGTAATAACCCTATGGGAACTTCATAAAGGCACTGAACTGATGAATTCCTGCTGCTAACTTATCAGCTGCCATATAAAGGTTATTATAATTTACTTATTATGATAAAAGTATATATAACATTAATACAATGCTTAAGACTAATAGACTTAAGCTTGTTAATATGATAGCATAAACTCCTTAGAGTTTGTTAGCTAAAATACTTTTATGATATAAACATAGTACTGAGCTTAAGATATGATTAAACTTAAGCTAAATATATAATAGCAAAACTCCTTAGAGTTTATTAGCTAATATACTTTTATGAAGTAAACATAGTACTAAGCTTAAGATATGAATAAAACTTAAGCTATATATATAATAGCAAAACTTGGTAGAGTTTGTTAGCTAATATATTTTATGATATGAGTATAGTACTGTGCTTAAGATATAATTAACTTAAGCTACCTAAATAGCCAAAAAAACTCCGTAGAGTTTGTTAGCTATTACATTTTATAATGTAACCATAATGCTTAAGATATGATGAAACTTAAGCTAAACATATAATAGCCAAAAACTCTTTAGAGTTTGTTAGCTAATATACTTATATGATATAAACATAGTACTGAGCTTAAGATATGAATAAACTTAAGCTACATATATAATAGCAAAAACTCCGTAGAGTTTGTTAGCTAATACATGTTATAATGTAACCATAATGCTTAAGATATGATGAAACTTAAGCTAAATATATAATAGCCAAAAACTCTTTAGAGTTTGTTAGCTAATATACTTATATGATATAAACATAGTACTGAGCTTAAGATATGAATAAACTTAAGCTACATATATAATAGCAAAAACTCCGTAGAGTTTGTTAGCTAATATATTTTTATGACATGAGTATAGTACTGTGCTTAAGATATAATTAACTTAAGCTACATATATAATAGCAAAAACCCTGTAGAGTTTGTTAGCTAATACATTTTAAATATATATAGCATGTAGCTATTTAGTACTGTTATAAGATAAGTAGAAATCTGTAAGATTGACTTATCTTCTCCGAGGAACTGTCAACTGTTGTGCGAGGACCATGGGACCGAATTGGTGGATACCTGAGACGTCCTTGGTGGTGATATCTCTCAGATAGTGGTTGGCAAACACCATATCGGATCTCCAGAATTAACCCTCCAATATGGTATATCAATAGCACTTGTCGTGTAGAGCAAGTGTAGATGTTAGTGCTCTAATATCATGAGGATTAGAAGCTCTTGGAGGGTCGAGTCCTGCAGTCTTGTAGGCACGTAGTATGACAGTTCTGATCCAAAAGGAGATAGTAGTACGTGAGACTTCAGTCTGCGTAGCTTGTTGATAGAGAAATAAATCTCTTGAATTTTTTCCCTCCTGTTTGGCTCGGTGGAGATATATTTTCAGTGCTCTTACTGGCCATCGTGATAGATTCATTGTATCATGGGGTCCAAGTATATCATCAAAGCGTGTTCATAAACCTCACTTGTGAGGTGTTGGAGCACTATATTCAGATCCCAAGTTGGGCGTGAAACTTCCGTTTTAATCCTCAATCGAAAGCTTCGTAGCAAAGGCGAGTAACTGGGTTTAGGTTAACTTGACGCCCGTTCTCAGTTATGACAGAGCTATTGCTGCAAGATAGGTGGACAAGTTGAGCCTTTTAAAATCTTAGTCTGGCGTAGATAACATAAGTAGTCAGCCACTTGAGGATGAGTAGCATATCTAGCTGTAAATCCTTCCTTTGCAGCATAATTGACAAAACTGTGCCATTTGTCATCATTATAAGTTGCAAGTTGAGTTCACGCAGGGCAAGCTAGACTGCTTTGCGCTCTGGCTGAATAACTTGTATTCAGACCGCATATGATACAATCCATACGTGAAGTTGGAATATTTCTGGCTTTCCGTGCTTGTTTGGTGTCGCGGATGTATTAACAGATTCGAGCACTCTGTAAGATGTAGTATTGGTTGTCCGATTTCTTGAATAAGAGTTGGAAACCACGTTCTCGCTGGTCAGTAGGCCGCGACCAAATTCAGATGGAGGCTCTGCGTTTGACTGATTTTGAGTAAACTTGTGAGATTAACGCTGGTGGCGGAAAAGCGTACGCGTTGAGTCCTTCCCACGATATGCTTAGTGCGTCTGTTGCCAATGCTAGTGGGTCTGGAACTGGCGATACGAATGTTGTCAGTTGTTTGTTGAATCGAGTGGCAAATAGGTCTATTAGTGTAGTTCCTATTTCCTTGATAATTTGAGTGAATATCTCTGTATGGAGCATTCATTTCTGTCGTGATGGTATGTGTGTGTGCGAGAGGCGTCTGCTATCACATTCTTTGCTCCTGGAATGTGATATGCTCTGACATGTATGTTGAGATTGTCGATTAAATCGAACAATTGAAAACATAGAGTCGATAGGTTCGGGGACCTGGTTGAGCTTAGTTTGTTCACATAAAACGCCACTGTCGAATTGACTGTGTGAATCATCCACTGGGTATACTGTAGTAAGTTGCTCCAGTGCATTAAAGGCGTTTATTACTGCTTGCATCTCTAGCAGATTTATGTGTAATTTGCTCTCTTGATTGCTCATAGCCCTGATGCCGTCCTGTTGGCAAGATGGGCTCCCCAACCTTGTAGTGACACATCGTAGAGAAGTGTTATCGATTCCAGCTCTATTAGCGAGAGGCGCCTATTCAAACATTTGATCTCTTGGTCCACCATAGTAGATGAGGTTTGACCTGAACCGGTAAATTGAGCGGTAGAGATTAGATCTAGATGCGAATTGATGATGACTTATAGCGGATGTAATTGTAGTCTGCCTCTGCCTGTCATGTCTTGAGCTGAAGTCGTAACCCCAACAGGCTCTGCCACTGTCGTAGTGGTAGCGAGGAGATAGTAAGGCTTGTGGAAATGACTGTTGGATCTTGATCCATGGTCCTCCGGTACAATTATACGATTCTGCGCCGTTACAAATCAAAACCTAGAATTAGCAGATCTTGCGAAGGTTCTAGGTCCAACTTAAGTAGGTTTACTAACCATCTAGTTGTGTTAGTAGCTTGATGATGAATTCAACTGTAGTCTGAGACGTTATGGATTTGGATCCACTTGTATCCCGTCGTCAAGGTAAATTCGCTGCGAAGTCCTTGACGATGTAGGTGCACAACCAAGGGTGACTGCCATCGTTGAACTTTATGTAAAAAAAACGCCTGACTGCCGTGCCCTCGTCCTTACTTGACAGGGGAGGTCTCTAACCTCAAGAAGGCAGCCCAATCATGAAGGTTCAGATTAGCTGGACTGTAAGGAGGCTTGCTCGTTCACTGATATATTGTTGTCACTTGCAACCTATGTCTTGAACTGTGAACTATGATCGACCTCTGCGTAGGGCGTTGTCCATCTCGGTCCAATCAGAACAAGGCATTTTGATTCTGTAGAGTACCCAGCTGTGATGTCACCGGTGTAGCAGGAAAAGGAACCTTGTATAATATAGTGCCGACGTTGATATTAGAACAATCGTCGGTCTTCCCCGTAGCTTCGAAGTTACCCGAGTGACCACGTGTTTGAGGGTTAATGGTAAGCTTGTAGCGAAACCTCCGGTAGCGAAATACCTCGCTCTGTAATATTAATGCTGGGTAGGTTATTTTCCAGGCTGTCGTGAAAGTAACTTCAGTCTTGAAGATAATTCCGACTTCCTTATATAAGGTTCAATAAACTTGCAAGTTGTCAGCTTGTAGACTGTTAAAGCTGAACTTGTTGTACATATTTCTTCTCAGGAAATCGTTGACGATTATGAGTTTTACTCGCTGTAACAAGGCTGCTGTTCAATTTCGTTACTGAATTGTCTGCAGATCTGCGTAATGGTCGCATGTAGATAATCGTATCGTAGTCCGGGATTGCATACCTAGCAATCTATACGGAAATGTTGATTCCTGTGAAGGTCTACGAAACGTCGTTGATGCCCTTGATGTAGGTAGTCGGCTTGAAGATCCTTAATTAGGCTCTTCATCTGTTGATAAAATAATACAGCGACGTTCTGTGTTGTAAATAGCCTGTGCAATTGTCTTCGCGTAGGCTTGTAGACGGCATATGGCATACAGTTGATAGACAACTCATGCGATGTCTTGAACGGACTGACGAGTGGCTATATATGACGAGTGGCTAGTATATGGAGACCTTGGAGGAGACTTCCTCGGCGAACGCCGGGGACTTCGCGAAGATCTCGAAGTATCCCTTCTAGATCTTCTGGGTGAAGTAGACTTGGAGCCACTTAGCCTTCGCGACCTTTGCGAAAGTATCGAGTCAGAGTCCGATCAATATATGAGCGCTTGCTCCGCGAACGACCTCTGTGTTCTACAGGGTGTGGGCTCGGCGAAGCGCTCCTTCTCCGCGATGTCCCTCGCAACTGGTGAGGCTCTAGCTCCTTCGCGGAGGCGGCCTGGGACTTCCTTAGCGAAGTGTCTAGAGTCCGATCAATATATGAGCGCTTGCTTCGCGAACGACCTCTGTGTTCTACAGGGTGTGGGCTCGGCGAAGCGCTCCTTCTCCGCGATGTCCCTCAATATATGAGCGCTTGCTCCGCGAACGACCTCTGTGTTCTACAGGGTGTGGGCTCGGCAAAGCGCTCCTTCTCCGCGATGTCCCTCGCAACTAGTGAGGCTCTAGCTCCTTCAGCGATGCGAGGCTGGCCTGGGACTTCCTTAGCGAAGTGTTCAGCTACGGGCTGGGTTGCCCTTCGCGGAGGCGCATTTGTGGGCTCTGGGGCCCTACGCGAAGCCAAGGCGGGCTCTGGGGCCCTGTATGACTTATTATGGGTTGGGCTCTGGGGCCCGTGGCTCTGGGGCCTCTGTAAACCGTAACGGTCCTCCATCAGTCTCATGATTTGGTTGACCAGGTCGTCTGAGATGGTCTGCGCTGGCGTTGAGGGTGTCCTCTCTGTGATAGTGACGGGACCCTCAGTTATAATCTCCGGCGTCAGCGTAGGCATCTCTGGTTGCATGTTGATCTGCGCTGAAGTGACGGTAGCCGATACTAGTCACTTCTTATGACGTACATCTGGAATGATAATCGGAATGTCATCATCATATAAACATAATTCTGAATATCAGAAGCAAAGTTTTTTTAGTAGCCTTCGTGGATTTCCCTTTTGACGAAGCTGTAGACCTGGGGGTTCGGAGCGTACGTTGAGACGACGTGGAAGCTCTTCTAGTCTTAGACTGTGATGAAGGAGCGTCCTGGGATGCAGGTAAAGCTTCTAGGATATAGCGGACTGCGTCCCGCTTATCCCCGAAGGTAACCCAGGATATATCTGACTCCGATCTATTAGCCATGACTGAAGATTGTTTCCGAGATTTATCTGCCTTCCGTCTCAAAACGGAACATAAATATTTATCAAAGGCAGAAATTGGTAAATTAATACATAATTTACAGCGAGAAACAATAGAACATGGAGTAATGCAACTAGGGCATTTTAAATGTAGATCGGTAGCGGAATAACGTAGTTTACAACCTGTGCAGATTCTCATTAACGTAAACTGCTGAACAAACACGGCAAACCGTGAATAAAACAGCAGAAACACGACTAATAATCAATGCAAGTTGAATAAGGATACTAGTTACACCTCTAAAAAATGAATATAAGAGGTACTAAACTAAATATAAATAAAGGATATAGTGTGTCGGGAGACACAGGTGCTCTCACGTCCAGCTCACTGGGCGAAGAAGGAGAGAGTGAGGCACATGGGTTGAGGTGGCGCCCTCGTTCCCGAGCTTGTGTAAGGGAGGTAACTCGTGGTGAGTGCTAATTAGTGATTTTTTAATTGAAGGGAACTTCAATTGGGAGATACACGTGTTCCACTATGTTCGCAAGAAGAAGAAGACAAGCAATAAGCATGAGTCAGGATAAGGAAAAATCAAAGATTTTGTCATTCAGTCTGTGACATCCATAACTCTTGACACAGAAATTGACACAAAAATGTGTTGCTATCACATGTATCTAACAAATGATTTATAATCTTTCTCCAGAACAAAAAAACATTTGACATCAAGTGACTAACCTCATCGATACAAGAGTCTTCAATGAGTCTCGGTGCATCTGATGAAAGGAGGCCATGTGTAGCCATAACGTACACTTTGTAAGCTCCTCGTTCCTTGAGAGCCTCAGCTGTCTTCACGAACAACAACACGTCATCTATCATGTCATCCTGCAAACCATAACAGTATGTATCAGCATGGTCACAACTGAGTTGTCTCCCCTCCATAACACACCAACACCTTCAAAACACGTTCCTCACTCAGTAGCATTGTTGCCTCCAGAGTAGCCATTACAACAATCTTAAAATTTGTCCTCTAACTGAAAATGTAGAGACATGTATAAGTGTTTGCTATGTCTTTGGGAATGCTATCACAGTGATGTTTGGAAAGGTCTGAGACCATTTACTATTTTTCTCATGAATTTCCATTTTTGTTACTCAAGAAACTTGGTTTCATACAGCGAACATTATGATACACACCCAAATTCCCATTAACATAAACATCCCTTTTAATGGGGTGAGCAAGATCACTCTAATGTGATACAAAGGGTTTTATCTGGGAATAAATAGGATGTCCCACTTAGATTATGAAGTAACCACTGAGCCGATCCCTAGCCCCATCCCCTCCGAAGACCCCCTAATTCTCACCACAATGATGGCTATCCTGCCGCCGACGTCTCCCACCACGTTCAGGGGCGGCTTCTCTTTCGCTAGTATTGCTGGAACATATATAAAAGTTGACATCCAGAAATATGCAACACAACAAAATCATTATGATTCAGTATATATCTTTCAGTGTTGTAGTCAGACATATAAGCAAATCTCAGACGAGTGCACAAAATCAAAGCTTACATTTCCATCATATCTGATGTAGAAAGGCTGCAAGGTCTTACTTGGCAGAGTCTCTATTCCGAACTCATGGTTTCTTGGGAGCTGTTCGTCCTCCGGCAGGGGAGGGGGAGAGTTCCTCCCATCACATCCCAACTCCTCAATCTTCTCCTCCCCATGGATGACGGCAATACTGAGTCGCAGCCGTTCTGCGTAAGAGGACGCTCGCTTCACTGAGTTGGGGTTCCGGGCAACTATCACAGCATTCCTGTAGTCGGGAATCTGTCAACCCAGGAAAGAAGAACACCTAACCTGGTGTCCTGTACAGTCTCTATTTCCAGTCCATCAGTACCAAAAAGTTACCAGAAAATATTTTTAATCAATATTCTAGCAATGGCACCAAACAAAACAACAAACTGTACCAAGCCATGAATTGAACCAGTGCTATGTTTGACAAGTAACCAAACCAAATGTCCTGAAGTTGGAAGTGAAATCGGTCTGTTCAAACTGATGCAGAAGATACCACAGAAATATATATTTTCAGCATCAATACACAATTTTGACAAAAGTCACATAAACTTAATTTAACTGTCCATGATGACATCTTTCTTTCTTTGTTTCTTTGTTCATTTGTTGTTTGAGAACATCACTGATATAACATCTACAAGATGGTAGCCTGATAATAATCAAGACTAGACCAGACATTCAAGTGATCATTATTGTGAGAAATGATCCAAGGTATCAGGGTATGAATACACATGATCATCCCTGTCACCAATCAACTGAGTAACCTGACACCTGACTTGGTCACCTCTAATGACCGACACAGGTTGCTGGGTAAAATCCAACCTGTATACCTACCATGGCTGACACCTTCAATGTTAATTTCCTAAATTCCTGAAAATTGACAGGGTCATAGTTTGTCCCATCTCTTTGCAATCAGATCTTAGTTCTCACTACTCCTCCACAGAAATCTGACAACATGCTACTATGGGTCACCTCTGAACAACCTTTCATCCCACCAATCAGAGCATTGTGTACCAGATAAGGAAAGTGACAGTTGCCATGTGTTGTCTTGCAACCTCAAAAGCACTATCACCTGGTATCCCAAACGAGAGAACTCTAGAAGATGATTTACTGATCTGGTCCAAATCATATTCTCTCTCTCATCACTGGGATTAACTTTTGAAATGAGAATTTTCATAGTCTGTTTGCAAGACAATCTCATCCATCATTAAGATTTCACATTCTGAATCAAGAACTTCATCAAATATTTTCAAAGTGTAGTCCTGAATGGAAATGGCATTGAAACTAATGCCATATTTTGAATAAGTAATTTTTTTACTTGCCTTAGTTCACTTGCAAGCCATTTCATTGGTTGGTTAAAATTTGCATAATGTTGTTCTGATGTGTGCTGTAATGACATGTCTTCACGTCTTGGTTCAATGAGATTGGTGTGAGAGTGGATTGTGTGCAGTGAGTAAGTGACTATGGTTTTATGCTGAGTTTAGCAATATTCCAGCAATATCAATGGCGGGGGGACACCAGAAATGGGCTTCACACATAGTATCCATGTAGAGAATCAAACAGCAGTCTTTGGCGTGATGAGGGAACGCTTTAACCATTAGGCTACCCCAACACCCCCTGTGCAATCAAATCAACTGTAACCAATCACTATGATAAACCCCTTTTTACCTTTCTGAAATAGTCTTGAATAATCAAAAGCAAGGGTAATATTTTTCTTTACTCACGAACTCCTTAACATAGTCAACGAGGAATGGAGAGGCTCGGAGGTTGTCAACTGGGACGTCAAAGAAGGCCTGGATCTCCTTCTGGTGGAGGTCCATAGTGATGATGTGTGTCAGACCTGATATACAGGATATATATTGTCATACACTGAAACATGATGATGTGTGTCAGACCTGATATACAGGATATATATTGTCATACACTGAAACATGATGATGTGTGTCAGACCTGATATACAGGATATATATTGTCATACACTCAAACATGATGATGTGTGTCAGACCTGATATACAGGATATATATTGTCATACACTGAAACATGATGATGTGTGTCAGACCTGATATACAGGATATATATTGTCATGCACTGAAACATGATGATGTGTGTCAGACCTGATATACAGGATATATATTGTCATACACTCAAACATGATGATGTGTGTCAGACCTGATATACAGGATATATATTGTCATACACTGAAACATGATGTGTGTCAGACCTGATATACAGGATATATATTGTCATACACTGAAACATGATGATGTGTGTCAGACCTGATATACAGGATATATATTGTCATACACTGAAACATGATGATGTGTGTCAGACCTGATATACAGGATATATATTGTCATACACTGAAACATGATGATGTGTGTCAGACCTGATATACAGGATATATATTGTCATACACTGAAACATGATGATGTGTGTCAGACCTGATATACAGGATATATATTGTCATGCACTGAAACATGATGATGTGTGTCAGACCTGATATACAGGATATATATTGTCATGCACTGAAACATGATGATATGTGTCAGACCTGATATACAGGATATATATTGTCATGCACTGAAACATGATGATGTGTGTCAGACCTGATATACAGGATATATATTGTCATACACTGAAACATGATGTGTGTCAGACCTGATATACAGGATATATATTGTCATACACTGAAACATGATGATGTGTGTCAGACCTGATATACAGGATATATATTGTCATACACTGAAACATGATGATGTGTGTAAGACCTGATATACAGGATATATATTGTCATACACTGAAACATGATGATGTGTGTCAGACCTGATATACACCATATATATTGTCATACACTGAAACATGATGATGTGTGTCAGACCTGATATACAGGATATATATTGTCATACACTGAAACATGATGATGTGTGTCAGACCTGATATACAGGATATATATTGTCATACACTGAAACATGATGATGTGTGTCAGACCTGATATACAGGATATATATTGTCATACACTGAAACATGATGATGTGTGTCAGACCTGATATACAGGATATATATTGTCATACACTGAAACATGATGATGTGTGTCAGACCTGATATACAGGATATATATTGTCATACACTCAAACATGATGATATGTGTCAGACCTGATATACAGGATATATATTGTCATGCACTGAAACATGATGATATGTGTCAGACCTGATATACAGGATATATATTGTCATACACTGAAACATGATGATATGTGTCAGACCTGATATACAGGATATATATTGTCATACACTGAAACATGATGATATATGTGTCAGACCTGATATACAGGATATATATTGTCATACACTGAAACATGATGATGTGTCAGACCTGATATACAGGATATATATTGTCATACACTGAAACATGATGATGTGTGTCAGACCTGATATACAGGATATATATTGTCATACACTGAAACATGATGATATGTGTCAGACCTGATATACAGGATATATATTGTCATACACTGAAACATGATGATGTGTGTCAGACCTGATATACAGGATATATATTGTCATACACTGAAACATGATGATGTGTGTCAGACCTGATATACAGGATATATATTGTCATACACTGAAACATGATGATGTGTGTCAGACCTGATATACAGGATATATATTGTCATACACTGAAACATGATGATGTGTGTCAGACCTGATATACAGGATATATATTGTCATACACCGAAACATGATGATATGTGTCAGACCTGATATACAGGATATATATTGTCATACACTCAAACATGATGATGTGTGTCAGACCTGATATACAGGATATATATTGTCATGCACAGACCTGAAACATGATGATATGTGTCAGACCTGATATACAGGATATATATTGTCATACACTGAAACATGATGATATGTGTCAGACCTGATATACAGGATATATATTGTCATACACTGAAACATGATGATGTGTGTCAGACCTGATATACAGGATATATATTGTCATGCACTGAAACATGATGATGTGTGTCAGACCTGATATACAGGATATATATTGTCATACACTGAAACATGATGATATGTGTCAGACCTGATATACAGGATATATATTGTCATACACTGAAACATGATGATGTGTGTCAGACCTGATATACAGGATATATATTGTCATACACTGAAACATGATGATGTGTGTCAGACCTGATATACAGGATATATATTGTCATACACTGAAACATGATGATGTGTGTCAGACCTGATATACAGGATATATATTGTCATACACCGAAACATGATGATGTGTGTCAGACCTGATATACAGGATATATATTGTCATACACTGAAACATGATGATGTGTCAGACCTGATATACAGGATATATATTGTCATACACTGAAACATGATGATGTGTGTCAGACCTGATATACAGGATATATATTGTCATACACTGAAACATGATATGTGTCAGACCTGATATACAGGATATATATTGTCATACACTGAAACATGATGATATGTGTCAGACCTGATATACAGGATATATATTGTCATACACTGAAACATGATGATGTGTGTCAGACCTGATATACAGGATATATATTGTCATACACTGAAACATGATGATGTGTGTCAGACCTGATATACAGGATATATATTGTCATACACTGAAACATGATGATGTGTGTCAGACCTGATATACAGGATATATATTGTCATACACTGAAACATGATGATATGTGTCAGACCTGATATACAGGATATATATTGTCATACACTGAAACATGATGATGTGTGTCAGACCTGATATACAGGATATATATTGTCATACACTGAAACATGATGATATGTGTCAGACCTGATATACAGGATATATATTGTCATACACTGAAACATGATGATATGAGTCAGACATAATTTACAAGATATATCTCCACCACACAAAATAGTGATGATATGAGTTATCCATTACACACAAGATATATATGTAACACTGTGAACAGTATATTTTGAGTCAGGCCTGATATACAGGATATGTCTGTAACACACTGAAAAGTGATGATATAAACAAGGATGTTGATGTGTACCTGATCGGCCCAACATGGTGGCTAACAGCTTGCAGACAATAGAGCCTCTCTTCCTCATCTTACTCTGTTTGGAGTAGGGTAGATACGGTATAACGCCGATGATGTTGCGAGCTGAGCTGGTCTTGCAGGCGTAGGCGAGGATGAGCAGTTCCATGATGTCATTGTTGACATCCCTGCAATCAGAGTGGTGGAGCAGTTATCTTCATTGTTTATAACATGTTTATCCATTTTATCATGTTCATGAATATATCAAGAACCATAGGAATAATCTGTTCGGAGAGGCATTAGACAGAGCTCCAGATAACTTTTTGGGTCATTGAGTTATGTACTCGCTTGTGTTCCATCTCAATTGGGTATCCTAATTTTCCTTTGAGTAACCAAATAAATTCTACCCACCTCACTCAAACTCAATTTGGTATTTTGCCATTTTCCATTAATTGTAAAAATATACTTTGGGAAAAAAATTTGGGATCCCATGAAAGCACAAGTGTTCCTATATTTTTTTCCAGGTTTCTTCACAAGTGTGCCATACAAAGCTTGTGAAGAAATCTGGGGAAAAATTAAGGAACACTTGTCCTTTCATGTGATCCCCTATTATTTTCCCTCAGTATATAATAAAGTTAAATGATATTTATATTGGATCTGCAATATGAGAAATGATAAGAAAGACTGCAAGATGACAAGTTCATGTGTTGAAATAGAACCTCTGAATATACCTGTTATTTTATCTATGCATCAGTACGCAAGCTATGATTCGACATTTTTGTGTGAACGCATGTAAGATCAAATTTATTGAGTATTTACAAAATTTCAAGCGTACTTGTATGCAATAGCCTTAAGAAGAATTGAGTTTTCACATATATATTTGAGTAATTTAAGCAGATACGCAGCTTATCTGTACGTCTACATAACAAGATTAAGGGTGACTTACTTTGTGCCAGTCTGTATGATGTAGACATCCTTCCCTCGCACAGACTCCTTGATCTCTACAGTTGTCTCTGAAGCAGAACACCGGAGCCCAGGTATAGTCATTTCACAACAATAAAGGAGAGAGAGAAAGGGGTTCCTTAGAACTTTAGTCAAGCCTTATCGCTGATCAGTATATATAGGTTTAGGTTGTAATGAAACCCATGGTCCATAGATCTGATCGACGATGACATGAATCGAGTGATCCATTGTGATATCTCTATCTCATCATCATTTATGACAAACAAGAGGTACTAGTTAGGTCTTCAGACGAAAGTCTGGAAGACCTACTGTTTTTACCCGAATTATTATTATTATTAGGTCTTCAGACGAAAGTCTGGAAGACCTACTGTTATTATCCGAATTATTATTATTATTATTTGGACGTTTTTTGTGACAGCTCTCCTGACTTAACCGCTTGGTCGATTTGCATGAAACTTTCAGGGATCATAGCCTGTATGCTGAAATTGATACATAGTCGAAAAAATCCCGTCTTCCGGCTTCCGGTAAGGGTAGATAACCCAAAATGTCGAAATCTTTACACCTGAATAACTCAAAAACTATAAAAGATAAATTGACCAGATTTTCACTCAATGTAGACAACATCATTCCCCAGCGACTCAACGCATAGCGGAAGTTGGCCGTCATGATAGATTTTCCGCAATTTCGAAAAAACTGATTTTTTTGCCGATTTGCACGATTTGACGGTGCCTGTGTTTGAAAATCTTCTTCTCCAGAACGGCATATAGCACAATCGTGTTCGATACGCCGTTAGAAAACCAATACTCTGGACTACTTAGTTTGCTCAAGGCATGTCGATATCTTGAATGGTTTTGGAGTTATCTCCCTTGGAAGTCGGTGAATTTTTTAAGACGCATTTTCATAGGGTTTAAAAAGAGGTCAGAACTCTGCGAAAAATCAGTGGATTCCATTTTCCATAGTATCAAACTGTAGGTAATCGAATGGGACACATTTTTGCTTCACATTATGGTTATGTAAAAATCAATAATTACGTCACCATTACGACAGAAGCACAAGAATGGCGATTTTGCACATTTTCTGCGTTTTGACGGTGCCTGTGTTTAACAATCTTCTTCTCCTGAGCGGCAAATAGTACAATAGTGTTCTATATATCGTTTTAAAGCCCACACTCCGGACTACTTAGTTTGCTCAAGGCATGTCAATATCTTAAATAGTGTCGGAGTTATTACCCTTGGAAGTTGGTCAATTTTGTCAAAACGCATTTTTATAGTGTTGATAAAAATGTCACAGCTCTGACCTAACCTCTAGGACGATTTTCTTGAAACTTTCAGCGATGATAGTCTGTATGCTGAAATTGATACCATGTTGAAAAAATCCCGACTTCCGGCTTCCGGTAAGGGCAGATAAACCAAAATGTCAAAATATTTCAAAATCTTTCACCCTCAATATCTCAAAAACTATAAGAGATAAGTTGACCAAGTTTTCACTCAATGTAGACAACGCCATTATCCATCGGTTCAACGCATAAAATCAGTCGGACAGCAGAAGAAATTTTCCGCAATTTTGGAAAAACTGATTTTTTTGTCGATTTGTCTGTTTTAATGGTGCCTGTGTTTAAAAATCTCCTTCTCCTGAACGGCATATAGTACAATTGTGTTTGATATATCGTTGTAAAGCCCACATTCCGTACTACATAGCCTGTTCAAGGCATGTTGATATCTTGAATAGTTGTTGAGTTATCACCCTCGGAAGTCGGTGAATTTTCTAAGACACATTTTCAAAGGGTTCATAAAAATGTCACAGCTCTGCGATAACACAATGAATTGCGTTTTTTAAGGTACCAAACTGTAGATAATTGAATTGGGAACATTTTGCTTCACATTATTGTCATATAAAATTCAACAATTACGTCACAAACCACGACCATTAGGACTGTTAGCATTTGGTTAGTGGTGAGATAGCTGGTGAGATAGGTGAAGGAAGCCAGTAAAATATAGCAGCGATGCACCGTGAGTGACTTTGCAATGCCCAACGAAATAGTTCCCTCTTTAACAGGCCGTAGCTCCGTTCTTTCTCTTATTATTATTTGTTGCTTAATTTTTGTGACAGCTCTCCTGAGCCTAACCGCTTGGTCGATTTTCATTAATGAAACTTTCAGGGATGATAGCCTGTATGCTGAAATTGATACATAGTCTGAAAAATCCCGACTTCCGGCTTCCGGTAAGGGCAGATGAACCCAAAATGTCGAAATCTTTACACCTGAATAACTCAAAACTATAAGAGATAAATTGACCAAATTTTCACTCAATGTAGACAACATCATTCCCCAGCGACTCAACGCATAGCGGAAGTTCGCCGGCATGATAGATTTTTCGCAATTTTGAAAAAACTGAAATTTTTGCCGATTCCTACGTTTTGACGGTGCCTGTCTTTGAAAATCTTCTTCTCCAGAACGGCATATAGTACAATCGTGTTCGATACACCGTTGGAAAACCTATACTCTGGACTACTTAATTTGTTCAAGGCATGTCGATATCTTGAAGAGTTTTGGAGTTATCGCCCTTGAAAGTCGGTGAATTTTCTAAGACGCATTTTCATAGGGTTAAGAAAAAGGTCTCAACTCTGCGAAAAATCTATGGATTCCATTTTTCATAGTACCAACCTCTAGGAAATTGAATGGGAAACATTTTTGCTTCACATCATGGTTATGTAAAAATCAATAATAACGTCACCATTACGACTCAAAGACAACCTTCGCGATTTCGCAAATTTCCGCACCTTTTTGACGGTGCCTGTGTTTAACAATCTTCTGCTCCTGAACGGCAAATAGTACAATAGTGTTCTATATATCGTTTTAAAGCCCACACTCCGGACTACTTAGGCTGTTCAATGCATGTCGATATCTTAAATAGTGTCAGAGTTATTGTCCTTGGAAGTTGGTCAATTTTTGGCAAAACGCATTTTTATAGGGTTCACAGCTCTGCGAAGACACAATGGATTTTATGTTTAATGGTACCAAACTCTAGACAATAACATGTAGAACAATTTTGCTTCACATTCTTATTATGTAAAAGTCAATAGTTACGCCACAATTACGCCACAAACAGTAAGGGACATTAGGATTTCGCATTTTTTAGCTGGAGGAAGTGTCGTAAAATCTAGCAACACTGCCGACGTCCTGGTTTTCCAGTGCCCACAGAAATGGTTCCTTCTTTTACAGGCCGTAACTCCGCTGTTTTTAGGTGTACATTCAAAAGAATTAGTGTTCTGGAATTGCCAGAATGTGATCTCTCCAGCAGTTTGTTTACCAGCCTCACAGTGAGCAGAATACACTTGACTTTTTTGACCACAACAAAGTCTGCAACAGTTACTAGTAATGTATCTTACGGTATATGCGTCCTATAAAGAGACTACCACTGCAAAGCGTGGTCCACGTGCAAATACGGGAGACGATGTGAATTTCACCGACAGATGAAATTGACAATGACAAGGAGCTGTCAAATCTTTGCTGAAACGTTATTCAATGCCCAAAGAAATACTTGCCCTTGAATTGGCCTTTACATTACATCGGCATTATCCTACCCATACAGCACCGAGAACAAGTTTGCATTAATAAACACTGCAAATACAGAGTCAGAAATGAGTTTTATTTCAAATTTTTGAATGTGTGTTTAACAAATGCATTCTATATACACACATAAATCTATAGTTGTTTCACAAGTGCAGTATATGCATATACGTCTATGCGTCAGATACCTAGGATGGTGGTGATTCCAGAACACTAATCGTTTAAACAGTACACCCATGGACAGCGGCCAGTTAAAGATAGAACTATATCTTCTGTGGGAACTACTTAAAAGCTACATGACCCCGGCTGCATTTCACCGATTCGCTCTCGTGTCAAAAATATGTTCTGCCTGGGTTTTGGACGCTTTCTAGCCCTTCAATACACTTCAAACACCCGGAACTCTGAGTGTTAAAATTGACGGTCCAGCTGGCGTCCAAAGAAAGTGAAGGTACAAGTGAAGGTAGCCACGGAGACCGCCAGTATTGCCCTGGAGTCTAGTTAAGACCGTCAGTATTGCCCGAGAGGAGGCAATCCTAGTTATCTTCCATCAACACAACTGGTACTTGCAGTATATATATACAAGAAGTAACATTAACCTATGATAGATCTATTCAACTACCATATTGACTCGATGAAAGGAATTATATTCCAAGGGTTGCAAACTCTGTGCTCCAGATTATGAAATGTCCATAAACGTGAAATGAAAACATTAATGTTTGCTTATGATCACACTATACAACATATACCTCTGTTGGTCTTGTGGTAGACAGAAGCATCACCCAACCTAGTGCCCAGACGTCTGAAACAGACAAGTAACGTCTAACATTCAAAGTAACCTATATTTGTACTGTAGCAGGTCTTAAGGCTAATGTTTATCCTTTCCATTGTTCATTAGCTCAGGGAACATTTGAAATTTCAGCATGCTAATACTCTAACTGCCAGAATGTTTCTATGCGGAGGTGCTTCATTGATCAGATACTGAGTTTGTTTTACTGAGGTATCTTCTCACAATCACACTTCATGTGAGCATAAAAGCTGTCAGAAAGAACAGAAGAGTATATCATTTGAATTTAGATGGTAAACATTAGTTGTCTCCAAGCAGATACACCTGATTCATTAAACAAGGATCAATGAAAGATGAAATGTGTGCATGCTTATGTAGCAGGGCATGGAGTCATCTCATAGATGACATCTTCACCTTGTTAGCTTGCTGACGGGGTTAACCTCTTTGGTCATGCGGACAAGGCGTCTGACTTTGGATCAGAAAGTTTGAGCTTTGAATCTCTGCACTGGACTCGGAAATATTACACTTATCTAATTTAGGGACAACATATATAATTTCAAATCTTCATTTAGGCGGGTTTAATGGATAATTTCACTCATGGAATGTAGGAGTAAGGCATCTCCTTATGTATATATTAATATATTCCATCAAACGTACAGCCATATCATCCATATCTGCCTCAGGCTGCACAAACCTTGAGGTGCAAGAAGCGCTTCTACAATCCTATCCATGGCTCCAAATTTCAGAACACGCTGACTTTTTTGTGCTTTACAGCTATCATGAAAATAGTAGTCTAAAAGACTTGTCATTCTTACTTTGCAATGGAGTTTGCTAGTTCCGTGTGAGAGTTGCCAGCCACAACAATCATAGGACATTTTGTTCCCGTTGATACAGTACTCATCGCTAACTCCGAGAAAGTCGAATCCAAGTCGTGTTCGCCTTTCTCATGTACACAACACGAAATGTCCTTGACCTTCATCCCCAGTCTATGGGTGTCCTGATGCTCATTTATGTCAAAAATCGTATTTTATTGTGTGATAATCTTCGATTTAATCAAAATATGTTTTCGTATAAAATAATATCTTACAAAATACACCCCAATGGACAAATAATCTAAACAAATAGAAACAAACTACGGTAAAAGTAAACTCCGCGCATCGACGTTTAGGACACAAACTACGCCCATCTAAGTTTAACACGTGTGTGGTAGAGTTTAATGCATCGCGGGAAAAGTCATGTGCTTCCACCAAACTGTAAACATGCATACGAAAATGAGATAGGGCATCTTTCTTATGACAATATTTCTCAAATTTGCATTATCTGGTGGATGTCTTCCCAGACGCACATGTTATATCATGTCGAAATCGTCATATTTTACCCGAGGCAGAAGCAAAACCTCAGATAAGGTGACTAACTCTGAAATAAAAGCTGAAATAGATGTAAACAAATCTGCACACGTTGGACTCAAAAGATTGAACGCGTTTGCATCTAAAAGAAAACATGTAAAGATTGAGTATGAAAGCCATAAAAACACAACTGTCAAGCAGGAAGCAGTTAAGGACGAGACAAAAAGTTACAACAGAGAGGTTCAAGTGAAGCGAGAGAAATGGGAGCCTCCCAAGTGGAGGAATCAGCTGAGCAACATCTATCAGATGAGGAGCAAGAGGAATGCACCCGTGGATACCATGGGCTGTGACGTCATTAGTGACACTCGAGCTTCTCCAGAGGTGATACACTATACTTATATATGTCATGCATTATTATTTTTAAAGTACATGCATGGATAATCAGCAGTAGATAATGATAATAATTGTACACTAATTTTAGTCAATGGCAAGAATAAAATAATAAAACGAATAAATGACAAAGAGAAGAGTTGAAGATAATTGACATTTTATTGACATCAGATATCTAAGTCATTGTCACTTGATTCCTTGCTTTAGACAGGGTTTTATCCAGATCGGTCCAGATATGGGTCTGTAATGTAAGTAAATATCATAATATATATCCTGTTAGGAAAACTATGACAGTTACGTAATGTTAACCAGTACCACTAACATGTGTCAAGGCCCAAGGGACCAGAAGACTCCATAATTTTGAGGGTACTTATAGATGAGGTATGTGAAGGTTCTGCCAAACTGCAATGACACCGCTAACATTTTGCCTGTGTTGTAGGTATTCCGTTACCAAGTACTGTTGTCACTGATGCTGTCGAGTCAAACAAAGGACCAAGTGACATCAGCAGCAATGGCAAAACTGCGCCAACATGGATGCAACATTGACAATATTTTGGGAACATCAGATGATAAACTAGGACAGCTGATCTACCCTGTTGGCTTCTGGAGGGTAATTACAGCTAGGCTTTTTTGTTAGTACTATATCCACAGGGATTCCAAGTTGTTATAGTATTGTGGTATGTTTAACATAAGAGGCCACTTGGATTGGATAGTTGACTTGGTGGGCTGGTTGTTTGTTTGTCATTTCATCCCAATGCATTTGCTGGTGCTCATAATATAGACCACTGGTATGTCTGGTCCTGATTCCATATTGACAGACCTTCATCATACAGATGGAATATTGCTGAGTGATGTGTTTAAGCAGCAAACTAATGAAAAGCACTCAGTATGCAGAGCATCAGATATAGGGCTGGGACGATTCACCGATACATCACGATACATTTAAGTTTGATACAGCTATCATATCGGTGACTGATGTATCGATACAAAAAGATACACAACTTTTTTTCAAAACAGTATTAACTTAGACATGTTAAAGTACGTATTTAGAGGAAAATATGCAAGTATGATAGAGTTACTTGTTTGTTTATTACAATAAGGTTATTGTTACACACAAATACCTTGAAATATATCATTTTAAATCTTAATGCTGTGTCATTCTTTGCAAGGTAAAAGGTGTATGTATCGTTATGATACATATCTGTTATTGCAGGTGAAATATCAGGCGATAAGTGGCACAATGTGAACATGTCCATTCCATCGTGTATCGATGTTATTTACAGGTCATCTGTTAAAACCTTGCAGGGACTGTTTGATAGACTTCCAGCAGGCACTGCAGGTCAATGTAAGTGGCAGAAAAGTGATTATGTCCGTCCATCTGTGTATTTGACAGTCTAAGTAAACTTAGGCTCAGTATTATTCGTTACACTGCTATACTGAGTCTAACAAAACTTTATAGAAGGTCGCGTCAGCTAACCTTTTGGACTGACCAATGAGAACACAGCTTACCAAATCGCGAAAGTTAACATTCGCACATACCGTTTGAACCTTTACCTCAAAACCTCGATCGCTTCAGAGTGATACACGCAATGAGTAAAAAGTCGCTGAAAATAGCGTTTTTGTCAATATTCAAGAATGTCATCTTGCAAAAATGTAAGCAAATAGTAACCAAGTCATTAGAAACCCATTAGCATATATACTGCAGGTCAAATATATGTGTTTTATGCGGATTTTCAGTGTCAGCGACCAAGGAAGAGAAAATTCAAAAAACGTTTTGTAAGTCTCGCCAAACCCTAACAGGTAGTCGGTGTCTGATTGGTTAAATCCGTGCAGCCGTCTCGCGTTTGATTGGACGGTCATAGGTCGCTCAAAGGTTAGCTGACACGCGACCTTCTATAAGGTTTTGTTAGACTCAGTATAGCAATGTAACGAAAATTACTGAGCCTAAGTTTACTAAGACTGGTGTATTTGACTGGTTATGTGTCATTGTTATACTTTGTCATACATTGTCATGAAAAATTGACCCCAGCACAACACAGCTAAATAAAACATTAATGTATTAGTTTTGTTTGTCTGTTTGTTGTTTAATGCTACACTCAGCAATATTCCAGATATATGGAAACAGTCTGTAAGTAACCCGGTCTGGACCAGACAGTCCAGTGATCAACATCATGAGCATCAATCTACGCAGTTGGGATAAGATTGGATGTGGCAATCGAGCCTGACCACCAGATTAATGTTTTTGAACAAGTTACTTATGGAATCGCCCATCGAGATTGTAGATTACCTTTGGTACCCAGTAACTTTATTATCGTTAGAAGTCAACTGAAATGATTGAGAGGTACAGAATTGCAATTGATTATTTATTGACAATCTTGATATATTATTGACATAATTCAATGTACTGTTTGTTTTGCAGTATAGATCAATAAAATCCTGATTTTAATGAGACTGAACTCCAGATTAGATTTTTCTTGTGATTTGGCCCAGGTTGATTAAGTAAGTCACTGTGCCTACAAACAAGGATCGGTGGACCAAATATTGAAAATGGTTTGCCTGTTTCTGGGATGATAATATATCAGTAGTGGTTTCAATATAGTGACAGTTTGGGCTGACATCAGCTTTATATAACGAACATACAACTTTAATGATAACAAATTCTTGTTTATTGCATAGAGCTACGTTTTGTCCTTTGATTCTACATAAAAGGTCTACAGACAAGAAGTTGTTATCCATAAAGTGGTATGCTTTGTCATTGGCTCACCAACTTCTAGCGTGCCAATCAAACAGTTTTGCATGATTAATACTGCTGTTAAGACCACAGGTCCTCGTGTCTTTGTGAGGATTAAAGATTTTGAAAAAATGTATTTGAGATGACCCCGGCTCAAAATGCTTCACAGTACAATAAATCATGACAAGGACGGACACATCGATGTAACCCACCTGCCTGCTTTGCCGATCGCTACGCTACCACCACATGCAATCGATTAAAACTTAATGTAAACATATTCATGGATGATTGGCCTATCGATCACCACTGATGACACCTACCAATTCATTATTGTTATTTCTGCAAGTCGATTGAAAGCCGATTTTGACCCTCAACCTAACAATCTGGTCACTAATGGATGATAGCAGGCGGGTGGGTACACCGAAGTGTCCTTCATGATTTATTTGTACTGTGTAGCATTTTGTGTCCGGAGTCATCTAAAAAAAATAAATCTTTAATCCTCGCAAAGACACGAGGGCTTGTGTTTAAGACTGGTATCAAAATATTAATGTTTGTTCATGTATGCAGAGAAAGGTTGAGTACATCAAGAGGACATCAGAGATCCTGAAGACACAGTATGAGAAGGACATCCCAGGATCTGTGCAGGACTTGTGTAAACTGCCGGGGGTTGGTCCCAAGATGGCTCATCTTGTCATGAAGTGTGCATGGAATGTCATGTCAGGGATCGGGGTGGATACACACGTTCATCGCATCACCAACCGTCTTCACTGGTTCAAGAAACCCACCAAACAGCCTGAACAGACTCGGATAGCACTGGAGGAGTGGCTGCCTAGGTAAGATCAGAGTTATCTCCCCTAAGTGCGAGCAGCTTCATGGAAGATTACATCATGGTATTTTCTGTTTGTCCATCAGCAGAGATGCCAGCCCATACGATTTTATCGTATTCGTTATGAAATAACAACACAGAATACGCTACAATAGCAGTAAAAATATACGAATTTTTAAAAATAATACATTAAATTAAATTATCAAATACCATACATACTATACACAATAAATTTCAACCACATTTTATTCAGTATCAAGAGATATATGTGGATACATATATACTGATTTCGGTGAGTACAATGTTAATATCAAGGTCTTAGACTATATATTTACATTTTTTATTCAATACGAAAATCCTTTGTAAACGTTAATACTAATTTTGGCCCCAAAATACTAATTTTTGCATCAGTGTTTGGCCAAAATACTAATTGGGCTAAATTAGGGTTGGCATCTCTGCATCAGTCATAAACATTATACTTTTGCTACTGCAACTATATTTTAACATGTTAACTCCATCACTAAAGCCTGGTCTTATGCCTATTCTGATACTGATAGAAACTTGACATGCAGCCTCCTTATATTGATGGCATTGATATGTTTTAGATGTTCCAGTCCACTTTTCTCTATGGCCAGCTTTGAAATCTGTATGATCTATACAATGTAATGAATGTAATGAAATTTTCTAATTGTGCACTTGACTATGCTGAACTTTACTAGGGCACTACACTAGTTATGTTTGACATTTTGTTTATGAACATTCTCTTAATTCTCTTGAAATGTTATATTTCAAAACTAAGTTGTTGGTTTTTCATATGACTGACTTTAGTTCTTTCTACCCAGGGAACACTGGCATGAGATCAACCATCTACTGGTGGGTTTTGGCCAACAAACATGCCTGCCTGTTGGACCCAAGTGCCATCAGTGTCTCAACCAAAACATATGTCCTTCAGCTGCAAGGTCAAATGTCAAACAAAAAGGCAAGGTAAAGATTGAACATGAGTCCCTCAAAGAGGAGAGTGCTCTCTCACCTGAGGAAGATGTCGATTTGCGAGACATTAAGTGTGAAGTTGACACATCTTGTACTGAAGATGAACACCTGTCATCCATTGAAGAAACAGTAAGGTCAAGGTCGTCGCGAGGACGCCATGTGGTGATAAAGCAGGAGCCAGATGATGTTTAGTGCTACATTGAGAGTTATCTAATGGAGTTAAGTTTTAACCAAAGATTCTTGTACATAGCATGTCATACTCATAGTCCATGTGCCCATGTACATGTGTATGCGGCCAGGGTAGACAAGGCTGTAATGTTAGTGACTCAGTTGATGGCTTCTAGTGAGTGTCAGGCATACAATATTCACAATTCATCAACAATATCAGTGTATTGAAATAAAAAGAAAGAATTATTGAAAAAAAAGAATTGTTCAGTTTGTGTACAAGAGTATCAAATAATTTCAGTAGTGTGAACTGCTTTAATATACAGTCAAACACTTATGTGTCACACTTATGCTTGTCTCAAAGTATAAAGCTTGATCCCTGCATATTCCTTACATAGTCATCCGCTGGCAGTTATGTTGAACCTCGGATAGCTTCAAGTATTTTCACAGGCCCTTGCAACTTCCACAAAATGGTGTTTGACTGTGTGTTGATTTTCTCACAATTACAGATTCTAGATAGGGACTGATTTCCTTGGAAATCCAAATCAGATAAGACTACATGGGTGCCTCCAACACCACAATCATCATTACTCAAGTTTGTTGATTGTGTCAGGAATGGTCAAAGCTACACCAGACAAACCAGTTGTTGATACAGTGAGGGACGTCCAACATGGTGAGAGTATGATGACAGGCACAAGGTCAGGTAATGGGTTGGACTCTGATTCGACGATGAATCTCTCAACAAGCTGATGTTACAGTGAACCAGTTCTAATTGAGAAGACATGTGCCTGATAGAAGCCAAGGATGTTGGTTGACTGATTGAGCTGTCAAGGGATATAGTTACTAAGACAACAGTTAACTAAGAACAGAAGAAAATGATAACAATGAGTCACAAGCATTTGGCAAATAAATGCCATGGTCACTCCAACGAATACAGTTCCTCATGGAGACTGAATCAAGCGTGCAAATGGCCTTCCAAGATGTATCCATCCACACCACATGATGGTCTCCGCACCTCCATCTACGGGAAACCCACCCACACTGGCCTGTATATCCACTACAACAACTGCCATCATCCCCAGATCAAACAAGCTATCAGCGCTACCCTTACCTGCAGAGCCATAGTGCTAGGCCAACCTGAAACGTCAACAAGGAGATATACCACCTCAAGACCACCTTCACCTACCTGAACGGTCACCAATGCCATCATCCAAAACGGCAAACCCAGAACCAAATCAACCTCATCACCAATAAGAGTCACCATCCCTTGTGAAGAACACATCAGCCACTAGATTGTGTCTCCTAGATTGTATCTCCTAGATTGTGTCTCCTCAAGAAGACTGCCATCATGGACGGTCACATTCAGTAGCAACTTAACCGCGAAAACACAGAGAGACAGCTGTCAAAATATCGTTTCAATGGTTTGTGATGGATTGAGATGACGATGAGATCTGAAGTGTCAGGATGTTCGAAGGTTGAGAGAGAGGTGGTGGCAAGGTAATGATGTGTACTGTTATTTCATCTCTACAGGGGACCTTGCGAATGGACAAACGACATGTTGAGTTCTCATGACCTTGACGTTGGCAGTTTCCGTGTCGTGTCTTCATCCTGGACATCTGTCCATTGCTGTTCTGATACAGTACTCCTTTATGAAACAGAAGAGTTCAAGCCGAAACTTTGGTTCATTTACATGAAATGATAAACGTTGATTAATAGTGACGGAACGTATCCATTATGTAAGGTGGATATTGTGTGAAGGTTATCCTAACTTAAGTTCAAGTTTACTGTCTGAATAAACTGGTATTATAATAGCCCATTCTGTGTCGACAAACAGCATTTTGAAATATGCAACCAATTCATTTAAAATACCCTTCACAATTGTTGCTTTCACACTCTGAGATGACAGATGACCGTGTAAGATGGCGGAATTATACTCGCAAGAGTTAACAATAAACACTATTATGTACTATTTCAACCAACTGAACTCATATCGGATGTTAATATACTGAGAATGAATCGTGGCGCGACATCTACAGCATCTATTGACTCACACAGTGAACTTCGAGTCATTTGGCAGGACAGCTCAGCCTTTGCCTAAGTAAAGGCTAGCATGCTACAACAATTCAGTTTAAACAAACTGATTCTCGCATTTTACGTTTCTGTTTTTACTCAACATGTGTCTGTAATATGTATAGCACAGCTGTTGATGTTGGCACTATCGCCTGGAATCAGTGATGTTGTGATATTAAAAAAGACGGATTCCTGTTCCAAAGCTCCTCTTCCTGTTGTGGATGATCGAAAACAATTCACCAAAGAAGTGAACATCGCCGAAAGTTCATTATCGTTTTTGAAACAAATGTTTTAGAACATTTGTGCCTTCCGTATTTAGAAGGAAAAACTTAAAAACGTCAATACCCACCATTTTTATCACACCGTTGTGTTTGTTTTAGCGACCTGGTAAACAGCAATAAGGAAATATAAATATTTTATTCCCGCCTTATTTCTGTTTGCCATCGATTACCTATCGGAGGTGATTATAGAACCAAGCGTCTCAGGTGTTCTGGCGACTAGACGTAGCCCAAGAAACACGTACACTACGCCAGTCTTCCACTCTTCAATGAGGGCGGAATTGAGCGTTTAAAGGCTGACAAACAACCGACCAAGTATTGAACGTTGACGTGAGACACATTAAAAACATCCAAGCCGGCGTTTCTCAGACGTTGATTTATTTGTATCACAAGAAAGCGTGACACGTGCAGTATGAGGAACTGCATTTAGTAGCAGAATTTGGGGCTTTGGGCGGCGTCCCCTACAGCTGATCTTCTACATTTCATGTTTCTGTGTGGATTTTTGTACGCTCTAACATAGGTCAGCATGTCTGTTGATATAATACACATTGTAATGGGAAGAATGTGTATTACAGTTTAACAACACGTCATCTTTAGCCCCAATTCACCATTCATCTGTAACACATCCTTGAGTTAGCAGTCATCATGTCCTGTATTGGTCAGCGAGGCTTCTGAAGTCTTGCACATCCCGTACGACACGAGATGTTGTCTTTGGGTAACACAGCCAGGTAACATGCATCCTTGGATCTGGCTCAGCGAGGACGTCTCCCACATGTGTGAATGATACCTCGTCGGAGCCATGAGAACAACGTCGTGGCGTGCACAAACAAGCGTCTGCACCGACGTCGTTCCACATTCCGAGCGGCATGTTATTACTGTTTGTATAATACCGACGTTATAAGAGCGCACTCTCCAAACATGGCATTTGAGGACCAGCAATTCAATCCACATAATTTCGTGTATGAGACTAGACAAGTATCCCGGAAGTGCAGTCAACTTGTTAAATAATCTTTTCATATCCGACATGAACCATTCCTGGCCATTTTCTGTTTCTCATGGGAAGTCTCGGGCGAAGTTTCATCCTGTATATATGATGCATTGAGGTTATGCACTGGGCTCCTTCAACAGGACGTTATGTCGTACTACAGGTAGTGATAATTAGAGGTTACCGGAAGTCCAGCCTGCTTAAACATACGTTATACTGATATTGATATGTTAGCATGAACCCAGGCAGAGTCCGATACCAGTATATCCACCATCACAGTCTGGTTGCAGTATATGGTATTTACGAAAACACTTACCATGTCTGTTGTCTGATAGAACTCATGTAAAGTCTCCATGTCTCATTCTCAAGCACACAAAGGAATACTATTGCTTTAAAGTTTGTGATCTCAGTTGTGAATATTATTGTTTAAAACGTAATAACCATAGATGTACCATTTTGACGAAACTGAAAGCTCAGCTCACCTGAAGTTTACTGAGAAAACAATGTCAAATGATTGACTACCTCACAATTTACATTAAAGTTGAATTCGGTATGGGACAGTTGGGCAAAATTTGGCATTCCCATGGGCACCAGTTGTGCGTCTCCTGCTCAGACCAGTTTCTTCAGTCAATATGTCTGCTGGGTTTGGGAATTTAGCTTCATTTACAAGTGTCTTGATGATCGGCTGTCATGGAATAAACGTCAGGCATCGAATTCTCTTCCGCGTATTTAACAGTAGAGCTTGAAATACATACAGCAGCGAAGCCACGTCAACTGTTTCATATCTAGATCTACGAATAACTATTCAGAGTGACGAAAAACCAACAGATCTAGCGTTGGGTATCCACACACTCTTTGAGCTTGCTCTTTCCATGTGGTACGACACTCGGTAAAACGTTGCTTGTTAGGGTTAAAACATCCCAAACCTTATGTTAGTAAAGTAGACAAGCAGAGGGCATTTCCAGGTAAGACGCATCAGTGCCATAAATGATGTCTGACGCAGTTCCCTATTTAGACTTGAACCATGCTGCCCTGTTTCTCAGGTGAGATGACCCGTGAAGATCAAGGGTAGTCTTCAGCAACCCATGCTTGCCACAAAGGCGACTATGCTTGTCGTAAGAGGCGAATAACGGGATCGGGTGGTCAGGCTGGCTGACTTGGTTGACACATGTCATCGGTTCCCAATTGCGCAGATCGATGCTCATGCTGTTGATCACTGGATTGTCTGGTCCAGACTCGATTATTTACAGACCGCCGCCATATAGCTGGAATATTGCCGAGTGCAGCGTAAAACTAAACTCACTCACTCAGTCACTCTCAGGTGAGATGACTGTGTTGAGCAAGGTGATAAACTCAGCATTTTGCCAGTACCAGGTATCGTTACTATTTGATGAGGATTCATTAATACATGTTTTCAGTCGGAATAATACAATGGTTTCGTTATGTTTAATAAAATCAATCATATCAGTTAACAACAATTCTCTCTGGACACCGTGTGAATGGTGGCTGCTAAGTAAACGAAAGTGCACAAAGTGCTTACCCGCTTCACGTGGTTTTAATAAATTTCAATGATCAATACAAATCACTTTCCCGGCGATGGATTTCATAAAGCGGGTAATCGAGACTGGTTATTCTCTGGCGTTGACGTTTCATAATTCATTGCTGTGCTCATGCCACATTTGTTTGGAAACCCAGTGTTATAATACAGTAGATGCTGGAGTGTTAATCGTGCATCCACCTTGTGTGCATGAAACCAGCAGCCCATTAAGTTGACATCACTGAAGATGTCCACAGGCATGCACCATGTATCGTGCCCGACTTACCTCGCGTGCCGGCCTCGTGTAGTGATCAAACAGAGACCGCTCCTGTATGAGTATCTGAGACTCACAGTCACACATTCTCCACATGGTCGCCAGTGTTGACTCCACGAGAAGTCCCCTACTAACACATATACACGTTGTCTGAAGAAGAAACACGTAATGGTTCAGTTTAAACAAGGGCAGCGTTGTCCGCCTGTATTTTGTTTCTCCACGTCGCTGTAGGTGATTTGTGTAGTTGTAATAATTCCATGTATAATGGATTTGTGTTTGTTGACATTTTCATAGTTCCGTGTTTTGATCATATTTGTTCGATATTTAACGCATAATCGTGTAGGAAAAGACTTGCTGTAGGAAATGAATTATTACCTGCTCACAGACGTTATGTATGACGTGCTAGATTATATGAAAACACGTATCACAATAGAGGATGTGTTTTAGTTTGCTGTATACAACAATGTAGATTTTTGGTGATCTGTTGTTTATTGTGACGTTTAAGAAAGCTATCCATACATCCTCCTGAAATCACGGTGTTGAGGGAGCCAAGTGTACATCAATCAGTCAGTTTATTGCATGAAGGCCATAGGCCCATATACCAAATAGATATGTATAATATGTACAACATATACAACATATGATACACACGTTACATTGAATCTCTTCTCAATACAAGCGCGTGATAAATAAATAGTGCTACCTTATATTGTAATAGGGATGCTTTATTATTGAATACAGTTTCGTAGTATTAATATTTGATTGTAGCCATTGTAGAAAATACATTTGCCTTAAATCATTATATAAAGGACAAAGCAATAAAAAGTGTAATTCATTCTCTAAAGTATTACAAAATGGACAGAACCTTTTTTACAATTTATGAATATCTTCCTTGATTGATGGATATATGGTTTAGGCCAAGTCTCAGGAGTCTGAAAACATTACGGAGATTTTTATTACGTAAGTTGTAGTTAAAGGCTATCCTTTAATGTCAAACCATTCGCGTTCCTTTTGAAAAGATGTCCACAAGAACACCGAGACTGTTTGAACACGAAACATAGGTAAAATACTTTATTTACGTGCCACGCTTAAGCTAAAGGTTCAGTAACATACATGAGATGTGGAACAATATGATTGTGAATGATTATCAAGCACTGTATATCTAATGAAATGTTTGTGTTACATTTGATTTCATTGACGTTTTACCTTACATTACAAATATCATATGTCTGTTCCAGTAAGGCCTTAGTCAACCATGATATATTACATGTATAAGAATGCTACTATTGAAAGCCTAGTGATTGAAGCTTTCACTCGTAGTCGGTTTCGGTTCCCCATATGGGTACAATGTATGAAGTCAGTCCTGGTGTCCTCCGCCGCGATATTGCTAAAGGGCGGCGTAAAACTATGCTCATTCATTCACTCGCTTCACTTCACACTACTGACCCGCAACGAAGCCTCACCACCCAATCCTCTAAGGAAACTCTTGGGACCAGCATAGTGTGGAGGACATAATTCCCCAGGGGAAACAGATTCTGACCCTCGGAGAAATGTTGGGAATGTTTCTGTTGCCAATATAACGAATGTCTTGAAGTCCAATTTTAATCACACTGTTTATAATACGAGCGGAAATGTTTACCAGACGTGAGAAATCTGTTGCAAGAAATAAAACATTAAGTCATCAGTTAAAATGTTTACATTCACACGCCCATCTGCAGAAAGATCTTTTCAAAGTGATGTTTCAATAAGCCTGCAATAGCTTACCCACTATGCCGTCGACAAACTTAAAACAAGCACAATTTGGCAGAAAAATAGTAAAAACTATGCTATTCGCTGTTCAAACATCTTTTGAACAATATCTGCGTCTATATTAAGCTATGAACAATCAGAAAATCCTCTGGCTTGGCGTGATTTAGAATTTTAAAAACACCATTAGAAGCATCTGCATTTTAGCACTGAACACTTGGCAGTAATGTGTTCTGTATACAATTTCTTTCCACCAAAACAAACAGTGCACATCCTAGAAGGCCGATCATTAACCTTCAATTAAGGCTTGCAAACACCATAGCAAAACAGTTGCCAACGACCGGTCAGTATACCACGTTCCCATACATTCGGCCTAATGACA
Source organism: Haliotis rubra (assembly GCF_003918875.1). Taxonomy (NCBI): domain Eukaryota; kingdom Metazoa; phylum Mollusca; class Gastropoda; order Lepetellida; family Haliotidae; genus Haliotis; species Haliotis rubra. Next base: position 231,460 of record NW_025767742.1, on the reverse strand, counting down.
ATGGACGGGGGCTGGACCTTCTGGCTGTTTATTCTTCTTTTCTCACAGTTCTGTTTATTGAAGAAGACCACTTCCTCCATGTGAGGACCTAAAAGTCAAGATCATTCAAATTTATATGTCTAATGAAGAAACAACACTAGTAATCGGAATATTTATTCTTTTGGGCGTTTATTCCTCAATCATCCGTTGATCGCCAATATCCTATTTTAATGCTGGTGTCCAATGTTGATGATGAGATTTTCTTCTTACACATAAAGACAATGGGGCGCTTTTGCGGCCATCGTCAGTGTATATTTGTACATGCGAGAATTGTCAACTTGGCAAGCACCTGCCGATGGGAGGTATTTACCGTCTCCAAGCTGCTAGGCAAATTCTCCGATAGACTATGGGAGTGGCTTGTGGTTGGAGAGGATCTCAGATGGCACTGTTATTGTTTTAATGTATTGGCGAAGACTCCCGGCATGCACCATTCAGTGCTTGTCGTCCTTATAGCATGGGCCCAAGTCTCTTCTTAGCACCGCATCCGGGTCACGTGGGGCTAAAGGGTTTGCGGTGTGACGTCACGCAAACAAACCGCCGTATAAAGTAGCACTGGTGTTTTGATGTGCACATTCATAAGAGATCCCTTCCACGCGGTGTGCATAACATCCTTTAACACCTTATCAGCAGCATTCTGAACCAAGTGACGGGGGAACTCTCATACGAAGAATTCTAGGCGTGGTGATCTTGCCATCTCAGGACATACTTTAAGGACATAAACCCCACGCTGCCGCAGTCTCTGGACGTTTAAAGAATAACGCAGCGGATTATCTGGACAACTGACCACAGATCTTGCTTCTCCGACCAGCCTAACGTCAGGTCCCATTCCGTACCTGAGTTTGACAGCGTCATGGCCGTCAGCTGTGTCGTTCTCGTCCTAATGACGGTACTTCTTCCTACAACAGGTAAGTGCACCGCCCGTGTGTTAAATATATCGTTACATGCTCATTTGGTTTTCACAAAATAACCATTTACAAAGAAGTAGACGTTACATGAACCTATAAACAACGTAGTAATGGGTGTGTCCTATCCAGTAAATTTGCTGTTGAACTGTATGTTTCTTGCCGAAAAATGTATTGCACAGTATGTAGGGTTATGAACTGTATGTTTCTTGCCATTTGCACAGTATGTAGGAGTTGCCATTCGAAACGGTAATATCTGAAATTGGATATTTGATTCACCTAGATATAAATATTATATGAATATAGAGTAAGGCCACAGGTCATGTATACCCCACATCATGATCAATTCTAAAGATATTCCCAGAGTTGATATATGACTCAAAATAATTCAGCATAGCAAAACTATTCTTGAAAGCATCATTCATGAAAGTTGTTTCACCCATGTATATATATCAGAAACGTAAAAGGTTCCACCGTTGAAATGTGATATCTTCTTAGACATTAAACTCAACCTGGAACCAGAAGGGCAGAGGTAGCATGTGTTTAACTTTGTATATATATGATTATATTTCAATGGAAAATTTGAATATTTATTGAAAAAAGTCTGTTCGTGACTGGAAACTGTAATTTTTAAAAGGATATTTTGTTACGTATTAACTCTCCCGGCAGAGCCGGATCGTGAACACAGTTTGTCATTGTTGACAGTGACAATAGGTCGTGCGTTGAAGTGTTGGAAATTATCTCATACTTTTTTCATTGCATTTCTTGTGACTGACCTTCGATGTTTACATAATCGCCAAATGTGACTGCTCTAAGATGAGCAATGCTACGTACACATAGCTTAGGATTGTTCATGAACACACGGTGACTTGTAGGAAGATGCAGACAGAGTTAGATTCTGCAGCAGTGTTACCACAGTTTGACTTATAACATTCTGTTGACAACATTCATACACACTGCGTTTCGGAATAGCTACTTAAAACTCTTAACTCGCAGCAGTTAAAACAAACAGATGTATCTACCCTAGTGAAAGGTTAAAACAACAGTTACTACATTTATCTGTCCAGAATAGTTTATTGTTTTTAATTGTGTTCTGGATATTATAATTCACATATTTGATTTTCTAAGTGGCACGCTCTTATTGAATTAATGAAACCGAAATCGATTAATGAATTAGATGTTCTTAATGTTATGATGGTAACGTTTGGTAACAGTTATTTGGTTGTAATGCTTAATGTTACCATTTAATCATATGACCATTTACAGGTATTTAGCTGTATGTATGTAACATGTTCATATTTCCTATAGAAACATTGGAGTTCGGGATATATCAAAATAGAACGAAATTTACCGATGATTCATTTGTCGGCTTTGTAAATTAATCATTTTGGCTTGTGGCAAAAAGAGAACAATTCGCTGACTAATATTGTTTTTATTTGCTGTCTGCCCTAATGTCTGGGCGACACTTAAAATAAAAGCGCCCAAATCTTTCCCATATTCATAAGAATTTTCTGTTTTGTGCAGTGTCGATTGTATCATTCTGACCTTGTCACTATCATTTAGTTATGATACACAGTGTTCGGGAATGGGTGATGTTTTTCTGCCCCACTAGCCGCACCCGTCAGATAAAAAAATATATGCATGATTCAAAACTGTATGTATGGATCCATTTTAACAATGCTAACAACTATGTACTACTGATGCCAATTCTTCTGTGCTAGATATTCAGACTTATCCACGAAAACCAACCGCATGTAATTTGCATACTGGACATGCATTAAGAAGAAAATGGTAGAGACTTCTTTCCTATGAAAAGATCTATGTGATCTCCATGATCAACATGGCCACTAAACAACCACCCATCCCAGTAACCCGTTCTTGTATCTACGTAGCGTATACATATGTGCAATACGTACACGTCGTTGTATTTAAACTCCATCACAAGCTAGAGTGTTGAGAATAACCAGCATGTCATGAAGGAATCATGTCATATGTAGGAAACTGAATTTCATTAAGAAAGTAAGATATAATAATAGAAGTTGTTATCCATAAACAATCTTACTTTCTTATTAGTCACCAACTTCTAAATGCCAATCAAACTGAATTTCATTGACGCCAAATTTTAAAAATGTCTTGGAACAAATGCAGAGAAGTGTGTATCCAGAAAGACACATGACTGCTTCACTAGCAGGATGTCAGTCATTAGTAACAAATACACGTTGAGGTGACACGTCCTTTCCTGTGTAACTGGCAGTAATGAACAACTGAAAGCTCCAGATACGCCAAGATGTAATACAAACGTACCGAGCCTGGTGATCTATAGTAATATGAAAGAACCGCATGGTCCTTAACTGATTTTGAGAAGTATGGCCGTAAACCTGACCTGTCGCAGCATGCCAGAATATTGACTATAGTAAAGTGAAAGAAACAATGGTCTTTAACGTTGTTGAGGAGCATAAACTCAATTACGAATACAACAATCAAATTGTATGATTGTTGAAAAGTCTGTCCTGAAACTGATGCTTCCATCTTGTTGGGATTATGGTCTGATACACCCCGAATCTATTGAAAGAAGGCTTTTATGGAACTAAACTTTCCCCATTTCGTGCCTGAAGTAAATATTACCATGTGTGCGGGCTGATAAATCATGTGCCAAGTCAAAAATATTTCTGTTTCCTTTTGTCACTTCCCTACGATGGCGCCTAAATCACCGGCTTTCCTACCTCGAGATATGCATTGCTGTAATTCATAATGCACACATAACACGCATATATATAGCATCTGGGTTGTTTATTCATTGATGACCTTCATCCGATGTATGAAATAATGTTTATAGTTTCCAAACTTAGCCTTCACAAGCGCTTTGATCATGTCAAATTGGACAGGTCACACAGTGATATGATCTTAACTCAAACAGCGAGTATATCGCATTACAAATAAAGGGCACGACCATATCAAATACAGAGATTTTATATCGATTATGTCTGTAACGCTGATTACTATACCAAAGTTCCTTGTTTGATTCCCGAGTTGTCTCCCCTACCACCGACAGTGGATCAAACGTTGTTTGTTCGGAGCTTGCTTTTGGTTTTCGCGCAATTCGCCACAAAACGTCTCCAAATGTGGCTGCATTTTTCGATCAATTTACAAAGCCAACATTGAAACGTGGAAACTATTTGTATCAGTATTTACACTTCGTTGAGTTTGATTGTTCCAAGGTCTTCAATTGTGTATGCCTTATCAAACTATCTTAAAATACAAACATGGAACATTCTTGATGATTTCAACACGTAAACGATTTCATTTCATCTTCGATTTTCTACGGTGTAATCAGAGAGGTGAAGGCTGTGTTCCAACATCCGTTTGGCAGCACTGGACTGCGCTGAAAAATATCCTCGTCATCAACATGTATGCTAGACATTGCGCCGGCCATTGCACAAAGAGATTACTCATATCGAACGCAAACATAATTTTTTAAGTGTACATTTTTTAGCTATCGGATCTTGTTTGTCTTCCGTCATTGTTTATGCTGAGCCAGTGTAGGGGCGGTATTGGTGACGTCATAAGTACCTGTCATAGTTCTAGGATAGTTTTGTGTCAAGTTTTGGCAGTTGATATTCAGCCAGTTTTGTTTTTTTATAAATATTTACCCCTATGCTTCATCATTTGGCGTTAGACTTTCGGCTTGTATGATGAATGTCTCTTAGCAAACTGACAGCAAATAGGAAGGAAGTTTCAATCTGGATCGCGAAGTTTGAGTGTAGGTTATGATAGAATGTGTATTGTTTCCTCTGAAGGAACAAACTAAACCCAAGGATTTTTACCAAAACTAAACATTGCACCGAAACGAAACATTTGTTAATAGACACAGTGACAAATTCCAAATATATATAAACGACCGCATACATGGCTCATCATGATATGTATGTAAGCATTTACACCATAGGCCGTTACAGCTCACACCGAAATGTGTGGACACACTGACTGCTGATGTTTAAGTCTACTTTGCCAGCTACAACTAGCCTATGTACTATAAACACATTTCAATGCAAAACTCCCCTATGATATTCAATATCACGAACCACAACACAGCTGAAAACCCTGGCGTTTTTACCTTTCATGTGTAACCCTTCAGTTTTGATCAATTACCCATTGAAATAGAAAGTATTGTGTGGACTAGAAGTTGTCAGTATTGCATCACTATTATCATATTAAAAAGACATATGGTCACCAGTTATTTTTATTGCTTGCAACTTCTAGAATGCCTCTCAAACGGTATATTCAATGCTGATGTGTCAAACCAATGAATGATTAAAGGAATAAATAACAGTGCACTCCAGGGCTCAAGTCTTTTTGAAGGCTAAATTGAAAGTAAAATGAACCAGTTAAATAGCAATGTGTGCATGCATTGTTTCTATCCTCCCAGCCCTAGCCAACAGTAATCCCCTGTGAAACACGTGACAAGCGCAACATCAGAGAATATCGGCAGCGACGGGGACTACAGTTCTTACCCCATGGATAAGCACCATGATGTCTGTATTTGTTTCTAATATACTAGTGTTGTGCATCTGTTTCTACCAATGCGCCTTGAAGTCCATGTTAACCAGCGGTCATTGCCAGTCCGGGGAAGACGCTGACGTGGCCAACGTAGACGGCAGTATGATGCTAATTCCTTCATCGCACACATGAAAGGATCAGAATCACTCTAAAATTGGTTTCAGCCATCAAGTAAAGAACATGGAATCCTTATAAACCTTCAGTGTAATGTTCGTCCAACTGCTAAGTGCTACCAAATACATTCCTTGCCGTTCAAGGGGATAGAGACACCTAGGCCACCTGTATCTCCACACTGTTCCTCTGTGTGAAACAGGGTCTCGTATAGTACAGGTATGACGTGTTTCACCTTAGTAGAATGATCTGATCAAATCTGGACATGAATATACATCTAAGATGCGATTGGACTCAGTATTTGGTATCAGTATTTTCGTTTCGGAAAAGGGCAAATATTTACGAACTATTAGATCGTTTCTTTTTGGAGAAGTGTGTTCATGATTAGTTTATCTTTTCTCTGATTTATTGGTGAAATTAAGAATAAATATTAAGTTATGATGTTATAGAAATGTGCACGCGTCGTTGTCCTGCCATGACTGAAACCTGCCACTGACGGCATGAGACCCAGTGTGATGATCGACCGAATGTAATGTCCATCAAATCATTGATACACCAACATAGGTACTGTACACTTGACGTAAATGTATGCTACAATGATCAAATAGTTTCTAGAATAACTGTATTTAAGCAATTTCTTGATAAATTGTTTATAAAATATATGACTGTAGTTTTAACAACTAGCTCTTCCACCAGGTGTATGTACTTGGTGTTGATACGATTACGTAAGGGGTCGGTGTAAGGTCATCTGAAGGAAGTGATAATCCAGGTGGATGGCGTGTTGTATGTACAAGTTTACCTGGGACATGTAGATGTGAACAGGAATCAGTATGTGCCTGGTTAGCTCATGATGATAGCAGTTGTTGTGTCGAGTATATATATTCAAGATTATCTGACGTCCTAATATAGACAGCAGTAAAAAACGTTACGCGACAGCTTGTTCATGGCGGTTGACGTGATTGTATAACATGATAGTGATAAACACTTTGGATAAACAATATATCAATTGTCAATCAATCAATCAATCAATCAATATATCAATAATTAAGTGATCCTAGACATATAGAAAGTCAAGGGTATTTAGGGCTAGGAATCGGATGTTCTTTCATAGGAATGTTGTCCCAAATCGGTCACTCTGACGGTGATTGTAACCGTTATTTTACGCTACGGCATTCACGTGTTGTACCGAATCCCTGACTCCAGATGTACACTTGACATAGTGTTGCCACGTTCCACGGCCAAGTACAAACCGCTTGTTCAAAGGTTCAAGTTCTCGTAATTTCTTTACACGACTTGCTAATTGTGTGAACAGACTGGCCACTGACGACCATTGTGCACCACAGTGCCAACAGACCACGGTGACTACATTGCAACACCGTTGGACGGTCAACACACTCTGATTGTCCGGTCGTTGACTTGCTGTGGGTAATTCTAAAACAAAGACCCAAGTCATAGCATGTTTACAGCGCCCTCAAGCAGGCACGTGGACAAACATGTCTGCCACGTCATGTTTGGCGAAACTTACTACAAACGTAATGTCTCTTTCAGAATCAGCATGTGCAGTGAACTCTACCATCCTATCCTTCAACGAGGAGGTCCCAACAGGTAAGATAATGTGGATTAGTTGGCTAACGTGGTTCCAGACTACACGTGGTTTGGAGTTGAAATGCTTAGTCTGACGCCATTGCATCAGTAGCACAAATGACCACGTGAGGTGTGTGAGCTGGAGTGTATGTTAATGAGATGTTTGTTAAGAAGGATGGAGGTGTGTCGGTCATGCTTTGTTTTGGTATGCGTGGTTCTGTCAACTGTTTATTTTGTGTTTTTGTAAATGTCAAGTCGGCTGAGGTAGACTTGGAGTTTCCAGCTGAACCAACGTCCATCATGTCAACAGAAAAGACACGTGTAATTATGAAAAAACAACAAAGTATATTTGCTTCAAACTGTCCAAATAATGTGACAAATATTCTAAGAAATATATACAAATACCACACCTCTGTATTTCTTTTAAAAATCCTGTAATGTTTTGTTTGTGCTATTTAACGTTTACTGTTCCTTTTAAACAACACCTTTTATGTCCCTGTATTCAGTAGTGTCATTGCCCACCTTGGATTGATTAAACTTGTTACTGTTCTTTGAAATATGCAAAAATGAATGATCGAAATGATATTTCTTGACCAGTTCAGTGACCGCTTACACAGATGGTCATTTTATGGCAACATACCTCCTGGAGGTAGTGTCGTCGATTGCACAATATTTTACCGACAACGGCCAGAGTTGGGGTTGAAACGTTTAATGCACTGTTCATTTTAATTCGTCAATACTAAGATTTATTATGTTATCAATTTACCAATTTCTAAGTTGCAGTTGAATGCATATTTCGAAATTAAAAATCTTTCCAAATTTAAAGCCTTTCAGGACGACCCACGTCTGTTTCCAGTTCTCCCGTTAAATAATATTTGCATTAACATGCAACTTCTTGAAACAATATTGAAATCGAGGAGTCTTCTTGAATCAGCGTTACCGCCCCGGGTGTTGAATTTCCACAAGGAACACCAAACACACAACACTCGCCCAGCCTGACCACTAACGCTGCCCTGGTACCTGCAATGTCAATTGTTTGGCCCTCAGCCACTCCACGCCTCTCCTCAGATGACCACTATCCAAAGTTGACGCACATCTTGACCCTCTTCTCACAATCCAGCCAGCAATACAGGTCTAATCTTCACCAGACCCTCCCTCTCCCCCTCTCGTAAACCGCCCCAATGTTGTCTTAAGGCCAGGTGATGGCTGGCTTAGTACTGCTGCCAGTCGTTGTGCTGATGTTTATCCTTTAGCTTTACGGATCTATTTAGAATCCCCGATTTTCCCCGATTGATTATTATTCTGGTTCTCGTTTGACAAACGTATGTCAGGGCCGAAACTATCGTGCATTTGTATTAAAACATTGGAATAAGATCGCCTCACCCCCAAGGTGGCTTTGTGGAATCGGGACCCTGGCGTGTCTCTGAATGCTAACTCCCCTGGCGTGTTTCTGTTTGAGAGGGCGTAGGTAGGATGGCCCAGTTGTGTCCCGATTTTCTGTGTAGGTTTAAATCAGTTAGCTTTCACGATCCGTTGGTCGTGAGTTCGAATCCCAGACAGTTACGGTCTTGGGTCTGTCACTACAAAATCCGTGGCTGAGGACAAGGAATTAAACGTGTACGACATGACTCACTTTTAGTTTACCAAATATTGCAGAAATCCTGGTCCAATTGGTTTAAACGACAACCATCAATCTTTCATTCCTGCATGCCATTACCACAGAGCGCGGATGTGTACAATTACCTGCACTCATCTCAACCCTTGCTTCATACTTGACATACCATTCGAAATCCGATCGACATGCGCCCAACCGACTACCATGCGCGAATCACAAGACGTTTGTTAATGGATATATCAGAGCAGAGTGTCCTTGACATTGCATCCTCCGTGCATCTCTTCCCTAGGGACGCTGATCATGCAGATTATCCGAGAGGACGGGGAGAAATGGGCGTTCCGGGAGGACGGACCGGAGGGGTACATCGGACTCACCACTGACCCCCGGACAGTCATCTTTACGTTCCTCAAGTCCCCGGATTTGGAAGAAATCAACAATGGGACTTCAACGGTAGGACATTTGCAGAAGACCTACACCACACTCAAAGAATATTATTTACTGATGTGATGCCTGTCAAGATCCTAATGGTTATTTGTATATAAAGGACCCCCATTATCCATGAATAATGAAAAACAATAAATAAGAAAGTTGCCTATTGTTCGTGTTGCTTGGGAAAACATCACGGTGTTTGATAAATGAATCTCGCCGAAAACTGGCGTGTTAACAGATGTGCCTTACTGAACTGGTAGTAATGTTATGTGAATCCGTGTTATACAATGCTTCTCACACACTCATTGTCGTCTGTTCACGATTCATCAATTACTGTTTCAGTCATCCCGACGCAATTCTCTCCCTTTCACACTGGAGTGCATGTTCAAAGGCTGGAAGCATGTTGTGAGTACATATATGACGTCATCAACACGAATACTTGAAATAACATTTTTTTATCTATACTGTAGAAATAAAATCAGTTCCCTTCCCAAGGTGTTTTGGAGAGGTATTTATGAAAAGATCATTTTATCACGTAAACGTGTGAATGGTGTGCGCATAGGGTCGAGCACATAGTTGTCATATTTCTGTTCTCATGTTCAGCTACCTATAGACCGAGGATATTCGAAGACTACTGTAATAAGCCGACGCACAAAACCATCACGCGTGTTTTAGTAATTCATTACGTCGTGTTCCAGCTATTTGTTGTTTCCCTGTATTGTGTGACATACGTCATCAACTCTATTCGAAACGATATGGATAAGAAGCATATCACATACATTTAATCGAAGAGAAATCATATTGTGTTATGAAACTGGTGATATTTTTGAAGTCATGAATTTATTCTGATGGCATGGGTGTTTCTGCCTTCCTGCGAGTGAATGGTTTGTACTGACTGTTTTGACGCGATAGATGTTAGATAGAGTGTGCTTGTCATCACTGACATGGTCACCCCAGCGTTCGGGTACACGTTTGAATTACCATTTGAGGGAGCTAGGTTTCAAAACCACTTGGGGAGATGTGTGTGTTATGTTATACAGTTGTGAATGTAGGTTGGGTCTGTCGGGAGATGTTGACGAACAGCCAATTGTGTAGCTGGCCTCGTGCTGATTGACGGGATATGAATGCGCTGAAATGGAAGAGACACCACCACCACCACCCCCCATCTGGCCTGACAATTCTTGAAACAATCATGCAGCACCATAGCAGAATAGATTCTACTTATATATAGCGCTGTGCTTATCTCACGACACAATAGTTAGTCTCTCTCTCTCACACACACACACACACACACACGCACGCACACGCACACACACACACTCATGCACGGGATATCAGAGAGGGTTAGGTGTAGTCATTGTACCAAACTGCTACACAAGGTAATATCTTTTCATATTCCTCCCAATGGACCATCTTAAAGGGAAGCTATCCCTATTTCTAGGTTGTGTCTAAATGTTGAAACTGTGGCCTTGTGAAATCAGGGTAAACTGCTATACTGAAATACACTAGTAATTGAAACATCCAAGGTGGTGCCGAGTGGCAACACAAATTGTTTGGACTGTCAGTTTGCCTGACCCTAGCGGCCCGAACGTATATAGGCGATACAACGTGTGAGGACTGAACATGTCAAAGTGTCACCTCGGGGGGTTCAAGCACTGAACCTGCAAGTCAGTAGCAGAGGGTTGACGATCATATCGGGACGTCATCGGTGTGTACAGCCAAATAAATATACTTTTGTTTCTCATCATATTTCGAAATAGAAACAAATGATACGTGACTCGACTCCTCAACTACTTAAGTCTGAACTCTGTAGTGTACCAATATGTACAAGGATGTAAAACAAACAGCTTGGCCCGATTTGCCAAAAAACCTGACCACATTGTCAGTCGTTCTCACAAGACAAATTAAAATGTTCAAGTGCAGAATTGCGCCTGACATACCCAAACTGGGAAACAAGAACAAAACTAGTGTATGTATATATGTAGTTGCATGGAGATACTTTAAGGGGTCTAACCTTTTTCATATATGAAATCGTATCATCAAGTTATTATGAAACTTCCATTCAAAATGTTCAGCCGGAAGCTGTAAAGGGTTGTTTTGCACAGACATGAATTCATATATATATATATATTCATCTTGGTAACATTATTTGTACCATTCGTATCATTAATCAGTGTATTGCTTGCAATGTTCTGTCTATATATATTGCTTTCTGTGAGACTTAACACAAGCGGTGAACTTTCAGTTTAAGCAAGAGATTGTCATCTTAGACATCAACGATAATGACCCTTACTTCAAAGGAGGCCCCTTCGTCACTGAAATGAACGAGGTACGTTTGACAATCTATTCCTTCCATATTGAAACAAATTCTAGTGAACCTACATGTCATATAAATAACGAGGTCACAGCAAGTGTCAATCCTGACAGCCTTAATTATGACTATGGCTCCTGTCTGCAGATGACGTCCATTGGCAGCAGCGTCTTCAACCTTAGAGGCAAAGCTTTTGACCCCGACATCACGGGGATGGTCTCAGCGTTTAAGATCCTGCCGTATTTCGACAGCAGGGTAAGGATAAACCTAGATGTGGAGATGTCTGTAAAGTCATCCTCTAAATGATTTCTAATATACCATTAAATATATTGAAGCTATCATGTTGCATATCATATGTCCAGAATGGCATGAACATATTGTCAGCGTTCTGTGACCAAGGCAGTGGCTTACGCATGTTGACCGTCGGAAACGTCGTAATATGACCCTGAATATCCCTGTGCTTGAATCAGTGGAATGAGGTCTTCTTTAAATTCAGGACACTTATATTTTGTAGATGCTTGTAGTATTACATTATGCATGATTTGTTTTGTCAAAATACATTCTCCCCATTCGCAGCTTTCATCTTACGATTGTTGAGTGACATTAATGCTTCATGTGAAACCCTGTCTCTAACCTATGTGGGATTTCCTATGCAGGTTGACGGGAGCAAGGTCTTCACAATGTCCAAGTCTGGTCAGGAAGTAATCCTTCAGAGGAAGCTTGACTTCGACGTCATGGAGGACGCCGAGACTGCTTACTACATGCTCAACATCTCCGTCCAGGTCAGTGCTCCATCTTCATCAGTAATCCGTGGTTGCGATTAAATGAGAAGCAAAACTATTTTCAAGGTCATGAAATCTTTCTTAACATAAAAGACATTTTGGTATACATATGTACTCTTGAAACGTGTGTGTTTTTCCTTATCTCGCACGGTCGCGCTTTGGGTTTGTTTCCAAAGCTTTTATTTTTAGCCGACATTGTTCTGGAAACCAGGATAATAGTACATGAACCTGGAAATGTTATTGATCCCTCCACCTCGTGATGTTGCCTGACCTATTACATTGTGTGTCTTCTCCCCTCAGGATGACGGCTACCCTCGACCCCGTGTGGCGTTCACGTCGCTGAAGGTGTTTATAGTTGACGCTGATGACCAAGGTCCCGCCTTTTTGTATGAAAACTGCCCTCTGGTGGACGGGTACTGTGCCACGCCCTCGTATGAAGCCATCATGGAGTCGTCCTTTCAGGTAGAAAATGACCTCCGCCCAAAGAGTGAAAAACAGAACAGTCTCGCAACTTATCGGTAGATACCTATTACGTACTGACGTGACGTTTAGCAAATATGTTTCTGTGTGTAAAACTCTAATCAAACCTATTTTTTCAATATTTTCGGAAGTTACGTATCGTTATCTGACAAAAATAGTGATTCCCGGTGCCATGTCATCAGACTGATCAGCGATCTTCGCTTCGAATGTAACTATGGTCCAGTACGCTAGATTTTGTTATTAGTTGAGATCACGTCTGGTATTCAGTATTCAACTAAGTTGATTTGTGTTTTCCTCAGGGCGAGTTGAGCATCTGGCCGGGGCAGATCCATGCACGTGACCGAGACTCCCTTAACAACACCATCGCCTACTCCATCATCAAGGGTAAGCCGCGACCTGCAGGTCCAATATCTGGCATGTCGGAGTGTATATCACATACACGCAGCACCTGGCTGCCTTCAGTGTGTCATGTGTATGGATGTTGATAGATACACACTAACAAGCCCACCGATTAATGATTTATATGAAACAACGTTTCAATGCGAATTAGCACGGTTTATCATCTATTATGTAGACCGATGCTCACGATATCTATCACTGGGTTGTATGGCCTGGACTCGATTATAGACCACCACCTTATATCTAGATTATGCTGATTACAACAAAGAAAACGTTGAAAGTGTTATATTATGATTTTTCTTGCCTTTAGTGAAACCCCCAACGTATGAGAAGCATTTTACCATAGACCAGTCAGAGGGTAAGCTGCAGGTGACTAAGCCCGTCCACCGACCCAACATAGATACGCTGCATATAGTCATCAAGGTAAGGGGCAGTTCTACGTCAAAACGTACTTCACTGTAACACTTTGTGTGTTCCAGTCAACATCTTGCAATTGACGCATAGGGTTTTGTCGCTTCTGGGTAAAGATCAGTAACTCAGACGTCATGTCAACGCTTATGTCAACATATCCATGTGATCGTAATACTCAAATAGCAAACAACATATCAGATCTTTCATCGAACTGGAAAGAAGCATCTTAAATGAAGTACTAATGCTTATAAAGCCGTGAGCTTATTTTGTACCACAGGTAATATAATCAAAACCAAAATGTCCGTATGCTACAGGAGCACATGGTCACCCACTTCAATATGTTTGTTGCTGCAGGCTGAAGAATCCTCTGAGAATAGGCGCTTTCTGACAGCCACGCTCAGGATTCAGCTCCGCGCAAGAGGCAACTTCTTCAGCAACTACCACCCCGACCTTCGCGACATCCCCATCAATCAGAAATTCTCATCCGATGACGTCGACATCACAGCGGGAACGAAGATCCCCTTCTCCATCTTCATGTCAACCGTCGGTGTGTTCCTTGTCATCATGTGTGGCATGCTGATCATCTTCGTGAAATTCGCCCGCGGTAAACCCAGCCAGGACTCGCCCCGATCCTGTGTACCTCAAGCCCGGAAGGTCTCCAGTGACTCCACCTCCAACATGTCCTACAACTCCACCGACACAGCGACGTGCGTCATGTTCTCCTCTCCTGAGGACGACCGTGACTCCACCACCAGCAGGAACTCCTCCATAGAACTCGACTTTGACGACGCCATCTCCTTCGCTATGCCCAAGTCAGATGCACACGTGTCCTCTGTTTCATTCACATCCCAGGAATGCGGAAACTACAGCCCCAACAACCCCAAAAGCAGCCTCAAGGACACCACAGCCGTCAGTCGCTTTCGCAAAAGGGTCAACGAGCTTTTTTCTTTTCAAAAATGCCGAAAAACCAAGCAGAAATCTAGAGTCCGGTTCGACATTCGGAACGTGTCGAACTTTTGATACCGTGTCCCCAGCCAGATTCTACTTTCGACCCGTCGATCTTTCCTACTTTAAAAGTGATCCTGAATCCAGACAGCATAGTAAGTCTCCAATCTACATGTACATAGAGTGTTGAACGTGCAGGCTGGAGTGTAAGTCTCCAATCTACATGTACATAGAGAGTTGAAAGTGCAGGCTGGAGTGTAAGATGTGTTCTTCAGAGAAGGAGCACAGGTGAGACTTCAGAGACACGAGGACTCCTTGAACGGAATACTCCACGGTGTGTACCAACACCACCTCGTGATAGCGTGATGGCTCCGTCCTTGAGTATTGCGATACTCATCATAATGAATGTCGGTCTGATGACGTCATTGATGTCGTGATGCTGTGACTACCTCATACCAAACGAACCGCATCAACACATCATACAAAGTATGCGTCATTAATAATTCACGAAAGTTGTGATTTATTTATGAAATTGTCATTAAATACATCTTAAGATAAGTTATTTTTTAAGCTAATTATATGTACTTTCGGTGCGTTTTTTCTCCTGTTAGGCTTAAGATAATATACTTTGTGCCGCCAGTATTAGGTCATTTGGTGTAAAGAATAGTCTAGTCTGATTCTGTGTTCTACACACCATACGGTGGTTCATGAATTGAATATACAATAGTTAATGGTGTGTATATGTGCATATTGTGTGTTTTATTTACTTACTTTTATAATGTATTGTTACCTGGTGTACATAACAGTTAAGGTGCCGATTTCATCCCTGTATGTGTATCATATATAAACCTTCCCATTCCCTGTAGTTCATCCCTGTATGTGTATCATATATAAACCTTCCCATTCCCTGTAGTTCATCCCTCAAATCGCACGTGCCGGTTATCTTCATATGAGACAGCTCATCTCCTCTGTATATCACAGTTCAACTCCGATTACTGCATTTAATCTCTGTATAACAGTGTCCATTGTTGTACACCACATTACGTCTCTCTACAACGATCCATCTCTGTGTGCCACAGCCCATCTCTGTATACTTAAGTCTAACCCTTTATACCACTGCCCATCTCTCTATGCAACCGTATATCTCTGTATACCAACGCCCATCTCTATATACCAATGTCTATCTCTGTATCCCAAAGTCTAACTCTTTATACCACTACCCATCTCTCTATGCAACCATATATCTCTGTATACCAACGCCCATCTCTATATACCAAGGTCCATCTCTGTATCCCAAAGTCTAACCCTTTATACCACTGCCCATCTCTCTATACCAATGTCCATCTCTATATACCAAGGTCCATCTCGGTATCCCAAAGTCTAACCCTTTATACCACTGCCCATCTCTCTATACCAACGTCCATCTCCCTATACCAATGTCCATCTCCCTATACCAATGTCCCTCACTGTATACCAAGACATCTTCATTAACCCCATTCAGTTCTCTTCATCTCTGTATACCACACCTAATCATTGTATATCACATTTAATTTCTGTATACAGCTGTGTATTTCTAAATACAATAGTCGGGTTGTTTTATACCACACACCAGATCCACATACCACAGTCATTATATCATACGTGATTGGTAATTATCGCAGTTTATATCTGTAAACCTGTTTTCATTTCTATATGCCTCATTCATTGAAATACATCCCACGTTCACATCTCAACCACACCTCATCTTTGTATAATACACCCCACTTCCACATATATACTAGTCGCTCTATGTATACCGAAGTCCGTATGTATATACCACAGTCCAACTTCCTGTACCACATTAGCTGATATACATACCACAGCCCATCTCTGTATACCAAAGTCTAACCCTTTATACCACAGCCCATTTCTATATAACACAACCAATCTCTATATACCACAGCCCATCTCTGTATACCAGAGTCTAACCCTTTATACCACAGCCTATTTCTATATAACACAACCAATCTCTATATACCACAGCCCATCTCTGTATACCAGAGTCTAACCCTTTATACCACAGCCTATTTCTATATAACACAACCAATCTCTATATACCACAGCCCATCTCTTGATATGACAGTCCATAGCATATCTACATCCCCTAATTCATGTATGTCCACCCCAGTCCTGTATAACCCAGCTCATTCTGAATCCCAAAGTTCATTTCCAAATCCCCAAAGTCCACATACCACAGTTCATCTGTGAAAAACCCAGGACATTTTTATGTACCCCGTCATTGGTGTACAGTCCAAGACTCATATCTATATCACACTTCATTCCATATATGTACCCCCATTCACTTCTGTACATACCATCACACTTCAGCTCTGTATAACATAGCTGCTCCTTGTACTCCTGTCATGTCTGTACAACACATTTCATTTCTATATATGCTGAGGGGAAACATAAGGGATCACATGAAAGCAAAAGGATGCCTTTATTTTTTCCAAGGTTTCTTCACAAGCTTTGTATCGCACAGCTTGTGAAGAAACCTGTAACAACGTAACGGAACACTTTCATGTGACCCCTTATTTTATTCCCTTAGTATATATTTTAACTTCCATATCTCTCACTTACATTGCTATATAACCTATGTTATTTTTATCGATAATACAGTTCACTTCTGTGAAGGCACGTACATTTCTATGCAGAGGAAACCATGATCATCACAGTATACCACAGTGCATGTATGTCTCTATATGGCATCTCTTCATTTCTTGTATATCCCAGTACATAGCGCAGTCCATTTCTATAACCCACACATCATCTCATTCATTCAATATACCACAGCTCATACCTCCCGTCTCCGCTGTATGCCACACTCAAACTGTGCACACAATATATTTATATAACAGCCATGCAGTATTTCATCCGCTTTTGCTTTCATATATATATTCCTAAAAGCTATAAGCCCCCTAACACTATATAGGTATCGTTATAGCAAGATCGCTCCAAATGAAGCAATCTGTGGAGTACTGATGTTCAGTATAAGAGGAGGGGATGATATTGGTTTTGTACATACCTCTATTTATACATTGCATTCTAATATATGTTTTGTGCAGTTGACATTGAAATAAATACAAATGAATTGTACAGTGTGTTTGTTGTTCCATATACCGTATTGAAGCTACCTGGTCTGTTCGATTCTCTCGGGGACAGGCATGAACTGTGAAATGCACTAGTCGAATATGTTTAAGTGGTTTACCTGAGTCAAACTTCAGTCCCTCTCTTATCAGTAATAGCCTATCACCTGGAAAGGTGTGCATCACTGTACCGGACAATCCCGCCGTCCCTCTTCAGTGCAGACAATCTGATTTCTCTGTGACGTCAACTGATTGTTGACGTAATCGCTATGTGATGTCAATAGCTTAGGGGACACAATAGGCTGTGACGTTGCTCCATTGTCGCCGTCAGTTCGAACCGTAATTCGAACCCGTATTGATACTTTTCTGCAAATTTACACAGAGAACAGTGGTGCCTCACCTGCCTCGGCGGCCTATGTACACTTTAGTGGTAAACCATCAACAACTAATATTTTGTTGTCATTTATTGTGTTACATAAGTTACAATAAGATCACAAAAAATATTCACAGCATATGTTTCTAAAATACATAATCTAATTATTGACACACAAAATGCTTACATATAAGCATACTGTTTAAGACATACTCTATCTTCGATTCTGGCCAGTTTAAATCTCATGAACGTTGTTGAATCATGTATATATTTGAAACATATTTGCGTTGATTGCATCAGATTAAGCAGTTAAAGAGAAAAACGTCTCCTAGAAATATCCATATACATGATATTCTCGCAGAGCCTTTAACGGTGTATAGTGTGTTTAAGAAAACAAGAAAGCACAGTTACCTCCCTTGAAAGGCCGATCTGTTAGCTGTCTGGGGAGTACAAATTTCATCTCTGGTTGATAAAATTTGTAACACTAATGCTATCACGCACATTAGGTTAAATTCCTTTTCACTTACATTGTTTTCACTTATATACATCATTTCATGGTAAACGCATGTTAAGAACTCTAAACAAAATGGACTAGAACTACATAGGTGTAAATTCCTGACACAGGACGGAGGTCACGTCAGCTTGTACGGTATAATGCCTGCTAGGTGTGTATAAATATAATGCTATTTTCCTTTGTATCACAGATCGCATGTGTGTATAAGTTACCAAACAACATCTATTTACAGGAGCATATATATATGTATAAAATGCTGACTTCACTGCATATTTTCTGAAAAGAGGCATTTCAACATTTACAAAATATCACAAACACTGATCAACTAGATCTGAGATTCAGACGAACGTCTTTGGACGGGATGAAAATTGACGGAAGCATTTTACTTGATAATTAGGGCTCCTTGCCTCTAGGCAGGAGACCTATTGTAATCGTTCGGATTTTTATTATTATTATTTATTATTATTCCGCCGATTTTTGTACCAAACATAACTCCTAAACCAATGCTCCGAATCGCTTACAAAAATCACACAGATGCGCACCGAGGTGTAGATATTCCCTTAAAAGGCTCTTGGCCCAATAGCAAAGGGGAGATAATTCAAAATTACTTCCAAAATTTCAACGTTTGACAGCAAATATCTCAAGAACTAATTGTTCCAACACTTCCAAATTTCTTGTACAGATGCACAATCGAATCCCCAACAATTTTGCCTGGACGGGTCAAGTCGCTAAAACCTACCGTTTGGCAGTTATTTTTGTTTTCAGTTTTGGCCATGTTTTTCAGCACTTTTCTGAGTAGTTTGCTCCCAAAATGTGCAAATTCTGCACAAAAAGTGCCAGTATGGTAGATGATGTCCTGGTGATTCCAGAACACTAATTGTTTTGACCCAAGAACAACTGAGATACAGCCTTTTAAAGAGGGAACTATTTCTTCACCGGAACTTCTTAAAAGTACATGACCCCCGTGACCCCGGCTGTATTTGGAAGATCCGCTCGCCTTTCAAAACACGTGTTCTGGCTCCGTTTTGGACGATGATATCTAGCCCTCAGATACAATAGATAGAAAGTAAAGCCAAGGAGACCTCTTCGTTGCCTGCAACTATATTATTAAAATTATCACTGTTACAATCCTTCCTGGAGTGGTTCAGGTGACGTCATCTGGGGAATTTATTAGTAGTCATTGTCAACTGTTATCCAGTATTTAGGGTCGGTCTTCTCCCTGCTGCGAGAAGATTGCTTAATACGAGTCTTCTTCTTTGAGAAGAACTCCGCATCTGCACTGCCCTCGAACTCCTGTGTTCCATCAAACTCCTCACTCGCCCTCTCCTTCTTCCGCTTCCTTCTGCGTTTCTTCTTCTCACTTCCGGTTCCGGTTCCGGTTCCCATGTCCTTTAAGGCAGGTAACGCGTTCCCTCTTCCTGTGTTGGGCAGTGCTTCCAGCTGGGCCGTGGTCATCTTCGGCCATTGTTCCTTCCCGTCCATAGATAAGTCGTCTACGTCCGTGATGTTCTCGCTGACGGACGGGGAGACCGATGGACTCATTGGGCGCTTGTGTTTCTTGATGTAGATAACCACGCCAAGGAATGCCGCCGCCATCATGAAGACGATGACCCCAAGCACTATAAGAACGACCGTCAAAGTGTTGTTGTCTTCGTCCCGTGAAGCTCCAGTCTTTGCTGTAGTACTTACTGTGGAAGTTGATCTTCCCAGAATGTTCACCTGGAATGTGGTGGTTGTCGCCCGTCGCTGGTCAGAAACCTCCTGTGCCTGGCATGGGACACATTAACTAGAATGTTTAACATAATCGTTGACTCACAAATCAACGGACAATAATTCGGATTAATGAAGTAATGTATTTTGATGTGCCAGTAGGAAACAACAGAATGAACGTTACGTATTTTCCACGTAATTTTCCACGTAATTAAACTAAGACATTTCATACAGTGGAAAAGATACACATTTCAGACAGTGGAAAAGATGTGTTCCAAAGATCGACGAGAGCTTAGAGGGCGCGAACAACAAATATCTGGCTACGATCATAGCGAGAGTTCCGTACATTACATAACGATGCAGTACTAAATAGCTGAACTGACTGAAATGGACTTGTCATTAGTCGATATTTCTTATCCATTATCTACTTGTGTCATCCAGTTACTGATATGTATCTTGTGAAAGTTTCTTTACAGGCTTCTACGATGGCATATATGGGTGAAATGCAGTAAACAGATCTTAGTAATTGTTCTACTTAAGAGGAAATGCATGTTTGAGGAGTTTTGTTTTGCATTGTCCATTGGCATGATTTTGTTTATATTCCGGGAATAGCTGTATCCCTCTGTGGCCACTAATCTCAAGGGTATATATCAATTCGTTTATATAACGAAAACAGTAAAGGGCTCAAGACACACCCTTGGCGTAGTCCAATGGACGATTCAAATAACTCTGTGAAAGAATCATTAGACTTTACTGTATGTTTAACTCTTTCGTAAATAGCCCGTAAAGCATTCAAAATGTTTCCTGATAACCCTATCTTATTTAGTAATATAAGTAAACGTTTTCTATTAATAGAGTCAAATGCTTTACGGAAATCTGTTAATGCAACATAGAATCTACTTTTCCGTTTAGATAAATGTTTTTTGGATAAGAGCATTTAATACAAAAATATTGTCTGTTGTTGAGTAACCTACCCGAAAACCTGCCTGTTCTTCTCATATTTTTACAAACTGTTTTACCCATGACGTCAATCTCTGATTGAGAATCGATGTATATATGTTTCCAAGCACACTCATTAAAGTTATTCCCCTATAGTTGTCAGGATTCATTCTATCACCAGATTTATAAATAGTTAGTATTATACCCATTGACCACTGTTGTGGAAACAACCCATTCTTGAATATATGATTAAATAACCTTAGCAAATAGAGGATAATATGTTGTTTTCCTTCTTTGGGAAATTCACCTATCACCTGGTCGTGTCCATCAGCCTTACCTCCCTTGAGTCTATCTATTGCTTTGTTTATCTCACGCTCTGTGATAACAACATTAAAACCTGCCGTTATCTCACGAGTTTCTTCGTGATATATACCCTTGAGATTAGTGGTCACAGAGGGATACAGCTATTCCCGGAATATAAAGAACTTCTCATTTTACTTTTTGCGGATGATATATTACTCTTTTCAGATACAGTTATTGGTCTACAAAGACACCTCGATACGTTGAATGCTTATTGCATAAAATGGAAATTGCAAGTTAACTTACAAAAAACTAATATTATCGTGTTTAGAAAACATGGTGGTCCACAAAAATGTGAAAAATGGTACTTTGGTAATGATTTAGTTAAAATAGTTCCACAATATAAATATCTTGGGGTTTTGTTTACATATAATCTAAGCATGCAAAACTTTGTCCAAAGTGTTTGTATTAAGGGTAAAGCTGCACTATATGAGGTACTGAGGTCAATGAAATCGCTAGGCAATCTGTCCTATGAGTTGTACTTTAAAATAAGATAAAACCTATGTGTATGTACGGCGCAGAATTGTGGGGATATCAAAAGGTTGAAGTCTTAGAACGAATACAAACAACAGCCTGTAAAAGATTCTTAGGAGCACCGAGTAATACACCAAATGTAATGGCTACTGGTTAATGTGGCAGATTCCAAAGTTATGTAGAAACATTTATTAGATCATTACTACACATGACAGATAATAGACTTCCCAAAAAAGCTTATAATATGATATTTTGCTTAGATATACAAAAAAAAAGCTGGGAATCATTTATTAGAGAATCATTATTTAAGCTTGGGCTCGGATACGCATGGGTATATCAAGAAGTTTAAAATTATTTTTGAACGAGATAAAGATGAGACTTAAAGATGTTTCTGTACAAGAGTGGCATTCAAGTCATAACTGAAAGTACTAGATACAACAATTATTCTTTATATAAACACAATATTTTCCCAGATAAATATGTAACAAATTTCCAACTTTCAAATCTGAGACGATGCTTAGCTTTACTAGAACTGGAGGCGCCCAATTACAGATAGATATCGGACGTAGAAATAATATCCCAAAAGAAGATAGGATTTGTAAATTTTGCAACTTAAATGTAAAAAAAGATGAATTCCATGTTATTTTAAAATATACATTGTATAATGAAATTAGACAACAATATATTCCGCAGAAATACATTAAGGATTGTAATTTTGTAATGTTTTGCATACTTACATCTGATAGTAATAACGAAACTGTGTGGAACTTATGTAAATTTTGTAAACACGCCATTTCTATAAGATATGAAAATATGAAACACAAAATGTAAAACATAAATGCCAAATATGTTAAATTTCCATTACCAATGTATTTATGTGTGACATTATGTTTATTTGTATGTGGGCCTGACACCGCGAATACACTAAACTGAATTGAATTGAATGATTTTGTTTCTAATAACAAGTGTAGGTTTAGCTAGATTCATAAACTAACCATCGCAATGTATTTTGCGTAAAAACAAAATGCGTTTACTATATTAAATGGTTTGGAACTGTCTAGCCTTGAAGCTCACCTCAAGAAACAGGCCTATCTGAGCTTCGGTCGCAGCGACAGTCGACAAGGATTTGGTTATGTTCACGTCGCCAGTCTTGTTATTCTGGCTGAAGTAGTCATCGTACCCATATGGATTAGCTGAAACACAGCAATAACGTTTCAATGTTTTCAAACGACAGCTGGAGGTATATCAAGTTAATGTTGGAATCTGTACTTACTTCCCTTTATCTGGTAGGATATGCTGTAGTTGAGTGTATCCCTGTCTCGAGCCATGATCTTGTTTGGGGAGATGTTCTCTATCTGACCCTGCAACAGGAGCAACACGAATCATTAACAGACTCGTCTGTGTTATAATTCATCATTCCTTGTCCGATGAACATTTCGAAGCCGACGTTGTTGTTGTTTTTATTACATCGCCCTACTTTCGCTAGTTACCGTGGAACACGTGTCATTCCAAGTCCCATAACTAACCATACTGTGTTCTCAGTTCCCATTATACCCAGTGAGGTAAGATCTTCATTCAAAGAGGATGAGATTCCATTTGAATGATGCATGCTGCATGTAACAATCAATGCCTTATCAATGCAATGGAGGGTTGAAAAACACACACATCAAAACTATAAAACCCTTTCTAAATTCATAACAGGTATCTTAGTCGATTGCACGATTTGCGCAATATCATGAGCTTGATGTGTAGGTATCACAATCACATGGGGACGACACCAGGTGTCAGCGGAAACAAACACATGCAAAGTCAGGGCAATTGCTCACCGGACAATTCACGGGGACACATGGTTCGAATCCAAATAGGGAACTGTATCGGACAATAGTTTTGTCACTGATGCATTATGTTTGGAAATGTCTACCATAAGCAATGTCAACCTTTTAAAAACTTTACCGAAGGTTAGAATGTCGTAACATTCATCAAACAGTTTGGGGGCTTGAGTCAAATAACGCAAATAGGAATCTCGGGGATGGTTGTGAAATGTAGGCACCAACTGCTGCTTGTCATACAGTCATGTGTAGAGGGTTTTGTCACTCTGAATCTTTATGCATACATTTAAATGTGAAACAGATGAAGCGGTTACATTGATCTCTGCCATGTTTAGTTCAAGTTGGCAGTTGGCTATTTGACAGTGATTGAAGTTCAGGATCATCTGTATAACCAAGATTTATATTAAAATTCTTGGCCAAAACTATTTTTCTCTATTTTGACAATCCAAGCAAAAATTCTGATTCATATGCACATAGAAGCTGATCACAGGAACACAATTGACACTCATGTTCTTGTCTATCCTACCACACATTTTACAGGGCTATTCATGCAAAGACAACTAGGTGTTACCAAACACCCCTAATCGCCCGCAGATGCCGTGGCACTGCAAGCCTGGCAGCGTAGAAAACCGGGAGTGACAACCACCCATCTATTCCAGACCTAGCTACAATACCGACCACAAACCAGTACACAATTGCGCAGATGTCCATCACTAGATTGTCTACTTGAGATACGATTATTTACTGACCGCCGTCATACAACTAGAACTTCACTGTGTGCGGCATTAAACATCAAACAAACATGTGGTCAACGAGAACGAGTTGTAACCAGCCATCGCTATACCCTTCCAGTTATTAGCTTACCACAAACATGTCGGTGACGTAGGCTGTGTACGAGGTGTAACACGTCCCCGGTGTGCACTTCTCGTTGTAAAACTCCGGATCCTGGTCGTCAGCATCATTGATGTTGACTGTCATAGTTGTTAGGGATTCCCGTTTACCAATGTCCTGGGGTAACAATATCACAGCAGCATGTGTTACTGGGGGGTATCATGGTATGACTGTCATAGTTGTTAGGGATTCCCGTTTACCAATGTCCTGGGGTAACAATATCACAGCAGCATGCGTTACTGGGGGGTATCATGGTATGACTGTCATAGTTGTTAGGGATTCCCGTTTACCAATGTCCTGGGGTAACAATATCACAGCAGCATGCGTTACTGGGGGGTATCATGGTATGACTGTCATAGTTGTTAGGGATTCCCGTTTACCAATGTCCTGGGGTAACAATATCACAGCAGCATGCGTTACTGGAGGGCATCATGGTATGACTGGCATGTCTATGTAACGTGGAACCATAGTTAACACTGCTAAGAACATTATTAAGCAAAGGCGTGTCCAGGGAGGAAAGCCCAAAATGATGCAGGTGTTGTGAAAGAGCACGAGCATGACGCTGAAACACCTTGGAAAACAGGACAAAAACACGAAACACAATACAACTTACAAAACAGAGCTTGGGATGACATGACATGGCACGACATGTAATGGCATGACACGAACGACATGACATGACACATCCGCCAACACAGGTAAGTAATCCACCCTATAGCCTTTTAAGAAAGAAGAGTACACGACCATAAAGCTCACCTGAACGGACACGTTCAGCACGTAGTGTTTGATGGCCATCGCTTCAAAGTCAATATTTTTTGCGACACCGATCTCTCCTGTCTGTGTCTGGGTGATCGTGAAGTGAAACCTCCCATCTAACTGAAACAAGATGAAAAGGTTTTTTAGCTCAGTCACCCACTGATTTGTCCTTATCACTGTAACGTATGATCTTATCGTACGACATAGGTTGTAACAGTGGTATATCACATAAAATGTTGAAACAAGAACGTGCAGATTGAACAGAATTTGGACTTTTTAGAAGAGCGAATTCATATCGGACCTATATTTCTGTTGAAGTGAGGTTGTAGGCAATTTTCATCTGGGTTGAAGTAAAATAAGTATGGACCTTACGTTTTCGTTAAAATACTGTCGTATATCAGACTTACATCTGGGTTGCAGCAAGGGTTAATATGAATTTACACCTGGGTATAGGCAAAATGAGATAAAGGAGTTGATGCGGGTTGTTTGGAGTTAGAAATAGTATAGGACTTAGTAACAACGATTTATTGTTAGGGGTGATGTATGTAGTTACATATCGGTTTAAGTAAGGTTAATGTGAGGCTTTCATTGGGGTAAGGTCGGTGATGGTATTTTTTAAGTAAGAATTGATAAAGGACATCCTGTTATTTTGTAGGTTAAAGTATCAATTGGTATGGGACTTACATCTGGGTTGTAGTAGGAGTGGATATTGGTATGGGACTTACATCTGGGTTGTAGTAGGAGTGGATATTGGTATGGGACTTACCTCTGGGTTGTAGTAGGAGTGGATATTGGTATTGGACTTACATCTGGGTTGTAGTAGGAGTGGATATTGGTATGGGACTTACATCTGGGTTGTAGTAGGAGTGGATATTGGTATGGGACTTACATCTGGGTTGTGGTAGGAGTGGATATTGGTATGGGACTTACATCTGGGTTGTAGTAGGAGTGGATATTGGTATGGGACTTACCTCTGGGTTGTAGTAGGAGTGGATATTGGTATTGGACTTACATCTGGGTTGGAGTGGATATTGGTATGGGACTTACATCTGGGTTGTGGTAGGAGTGGATATTGGTATGGGACTTACATCTGGGTTGTTGTAGGAGTGGATATTGGTATGGGACTTACATCTGGGTTGTAGTAGGAGTGGATATTGGTATGGGACTTACCTCTGGGTTGTAGTAGGAGTGGATATTGGTATTGGACTTACATCTGGGTTGTAGTAGGAGTGGATATTGGTATGGGACTTACATCTGGGTTGTAGTAGGAGTGGATATTGGTATGGGACTTACATCTGGGTTGTAGTAGGAGTGGATATTGGTATTGGACTTACATCTGGGTTGTGGTAGGAGTGGATATTGGTATGGGACTTACCTCTGGGTTGTAGTAGGAGTGGATATTGGTATTGGTCTTACCTCTGGGTTGTGGTAGGAGTGGATATTGGTATGGGACTTACATCTGGGTTGTAGTAGGAGTGGATATTGGTATGGGACTTACATCTGGGTTGTGGTAGGAGTGGATATTGGTATTGGACTTACATCTGGGTTGTAGTAGGAGTGGATATTGAAGCCATATATCTCCTCTTGGTTTGGGTTGACGTCCCTGTCATGGGCGTGGTCCTTCAACTTGAAAACCACGGTGTTCAGAGCAGTGTTCTGCGGAGACAAAATGAGGTCTGTTATATCAACCAGTCTGACATGAACACAGTCTACCCTATATAGACTATTTACAATACCTCGGTCACGTTGATGGTGAATGGGGCATTGATGAACTCCGGGTCGAACTCGTTGACTGGTGTGACGATAACGAACCTCTCCAACGTACCCTTGAAAAACCATAATATCACTCTGTCAGTTTCTCAAATACCATTGTAAGACACTAAAATTGAAATAGCGCTTGAAATGTAACCTTACTGAGTTGATGACAATACTTACCCCCACTGGAGAACCGTTGTCCGTACATTGAAAGGAAAACGTGACAAACACAAGTTGTTCACCCTGAAATATAAAGAGAGCTTCACGGGTAATACCCTGTACTGACGCAATGCTTTAGTTTGTCCTGCTAAAGATATGTAATTTTATTGTTTTCTATATATACACCTCGTCAAAAGTATTTGAAAGTCAAAGTAGAAATATAAGTTTCGCTTTTTTACACTACACGTACATATGTAATATACGACCCCATCTGTGAACATAATATCACAAACACACCCTGTTCCGAGCTGCATGTGCATGCATGCAAGTTCCGGGTGTCGGTTTGCTATAAATGCAGTATGCACATACCTCCTTTTGGCGTATGTTATGTTGGCAGACACAGCTAAAATTTGATTGTAGGCATAAATTAAGCTTTATTTTGATCAACCGGTGAAATGCCCAAGCGTCCAGTGACTCTGAACCAAAGATGGCAAATTATTGGTATGTACCAGACTCGTATGTCATGTCGTGCTATTGGAGCACAACTGAACATTAATCACACTGTTATCAGCAGGCTGATACGTAAGCATACCGCTACCGGTGAAGTGAAGGATGCACCGAGGACATCCCAGAAAAACCAATGACAGGGAAGATCGTGTTCTCGTACGCCATGCCAGACGAAGCCCAATGTCTACTTGTACACAGCTGCGACATGGATGGCATCCATACAACAGAGAGTCCATCAGCACCATCAGACGGCAACTAAATTCTGCAGGATTGAGAGCAAGCCGACCAATCAGACGTCCACTCCTCACAAATCAGCACCGCCATGCCCGTTTAGCCTGGTGCCAAGCACGTGCTCGCTGGAACCTGAGGACATGGAGAAGGATCCATTGGTCCGAGGAAAGCCAATTTTTGCTGCATCATGCAGACGGGAGGCTGAAAGGCACAGAGTATGATCAGAGGAACATTTAAACTGAAGTTCCGTTTGGGGGTGGATCCGTCATGGTGTGGGGTTTTGTTCCTATGACTGTATACGTGACCTCATCACAGTTCCCGGGGCATTGAATGGACAGAGGTACCAGTACTTGATCATGGACGATGCTGTAGTGCCTCATTTCGATAACCATGCTCTCGCCACTCGTCCAGTCTTCGTGGACGATAATGCCAGACCACATCGTGCTCGAGCTGTTGTTCAGCATCTCCAACACAACGCCATTGAGACACTACCATGGCCAGCCAGACGTCAAGATATGAATCCTATTGAGCATTTGTGGAACATTTTGGGACGTAGGGTGAGAGCAAGGGATCCTCCAGTTCAAAACCTTCAGGAATTGACCCATGATGAGTGATGAGCGGCAGCAGATCCTCCCCCAAGAGAATCAGACGTCTGGAGACCAGCATGAGACGACGTATAGAAAATGTTATCAAATGCGAGGCGGTTACACCAGATACTGAGTTAGCCAGTCATTGTGGACCTTACTAGTGTGTTCGACATTAATGAAATGTTAACTGTGTTTTGTGTCTGTTGTAACGACCCCGACAGCCATACTTATTTCACCTTATTTTACGGTGATTTTAGTGAACTTTGGTTTGCTACAATTAAACCTTCAATAAGTGCTCAAATTCGGTCTTGTGTTGTCAATTTTCTGACTGAACGCTCACATGAGGCCAACTAAACATTTCAATGTGCTTTCCTAAGCACCATTTTTATGAGGTTGTAGATCCAGTTTTACTTAGTGAAAAAAGTGGGTGGTGCGATATTTATGACGAGGTGCATATATGATGTTGAAAAATGTTTGACTTCCCTTCCTATATTTTACATTTATAGCAAACAATGATGACGTATACACGGTACACATTTGGCACATATTTGGCACTCAGTGCTCTTACTAGGTCAGTAGAAGAAGCAAACCATTTGGTAAAGAGAAAGCGAGTCTGCGCTTCGTGACTATGTACCCATTTCTCGTATATTGCCTCCAAGTCCAGCGTTTTGTTGATGGCTAAGGTGGTGAAGGTGTTGTTGCTGTTCAGGCTGAAATATGGCGTCAACTCGGTGTTGATGCTGACAGGTTCACGTACTGTGAATGTCCATTTGGCTGTTGGTGGGGTACTGATGCTGAATATCACATGACCTGTGGTACAGAAAATCATACATCGCGCTTACGAAATCTTCATTCTGAAAGATATTTTTGTATACATGATTAATAGCGATAAAACGCATTTCATAGTCAAAACATTTCCCTTTAAAGGTTAACTAGTTACAATTATCAAAATCATGAAATAAATATTGAATATTTCAGACAGATCAACAGAAGAATACATCCCGAGTTATACCTAAATATGTCTATACATTAGTGAGGTATGTTCTTAGGTTAACCTTCGGGGGTTTATTTAATTTAAGAATCTACCTGGCACGTCTGTCTCTAGCACCTGCACATTCTGTGGAGGCAGGACGCTACAGGAATATGCAACTTCTGGAATAACAGGAAGTACATGGAGATGACCACTTTTACATTTGGCATTCGGAATCAGACAACTAATGACAGGAGTTATATGTTGCTATTGAGTAAACCACAAATATATATCGATAAATATGTGTTATATACAGTAAGCATAAGATGAGATTAGTTCCGAATTCAAGATAGACAAGATTTTCTTTCTGCACGAGAAGAGTCTCATCATACCTGTTTTCCCGGACATCCAGACTCCAAGGGCATTGTAAGTGTGTTGAATTCTTACAAGCTACCGGTAGGGTAGGACGTGATTACCCTTTTCACGAACATCTTGTGTCATCGGTGATCTCCAGTGATCCATTCATACATTTTTCACAGCTATTGTCCTTTTACACCAAACGAAATTTGTTTCCGAGGATAGGTAAGACTGATTATACGCCTGCACTGACATTTCTTATATTACATATATAGCATAACTTCTAGGTGTAAATGGTCGTTAACACGATTAGCTAGCTGTTCAGTCTGGCGTGTTGGGACATGCCACACATACAGTTTCTCTACTCTGGACAACCACTAAACACACCTTTAGCAGTAATCATACATTGACACAAAGTGTAAATAGTTGTGTCAACGTTTGTAACAAAACAATGTCATCTACACCCACCCGGTCCTTATACAGTTGCAATCGTAGAGTATATATATTGAGGACAGGATATATATTGATGTAAATAAACCTTTGTTTCTGTAAAAAATATTATAACAGGGGTATAGAAATTTCACGATAACTCCAGAATACAATATGTCCCTTATGAAGACGCATAACGTTCTGAAGCGTGTCATTGTTCCTCCTATCGATAACTTTCAAACAAATCCGCAACATTCTAAATTCGAAACTGTTTACATAAATATTGACTATAGGTGAGGTTAGGTGAAATTGGGTTTAACGTCGTGCTTGAGAATATTTCGCTCATATGACGACGTGCATGCGTGTGTATGTGTATGTGCGGCTGCTTGTACTAGCCCAGACTTAAGCTGGTTTTATAGTGCTAGCTCACTGAGATACCATGCCGATGTGAAGCATGAATACCCCACTTAGACACATTATACATATTTTACGGAGCCGACCAGTCCTTGTTGTACCCATTAATGCCGAGCGCCAGGCAGGGACCAAAAAGTACCATATTTTAACGTCTTTTGGTATGACGCGGTCGAGGATCGAACCCGCCACCTTCCGCTCTCCGGGCGGACGCTCTAACCACTACACCACGGAGGCGGCCAGTATTGACTATAGATGTGATTACTTACGAACAAAGTTTTTCTGAGATACGATCTCTTGACGAGACGCGACTGGTGTAACAACGCTGTATACCACAAACCCTGCACTAGGGCCTCGTCAACACGGATGGTACACTGCATTATTCAGTTATATATTTGTACTTTTAGTTCTTTTTCGCAGTATTCACATTTCATATTCAATCTCTCATTACCATTCTTTATTATACATTTCAGATGACAGCGTACTTCAAACAGTCGATGGATTCTGTAGTGGATATATGGCCTCGAAAGTTGGCCACTTAACTAACCTTCAGACACATAAGATGGATGGATGGATGAGTGAGTCGATGGCTGGGTTTACATAAATAGGTACCTAGGTTGAAATATATTTAAACAGATAGGTACTAGATAGCTGAACAATAACATACTATTTATATCACCAATAGTAACCGAGCTGTATACCTTATCTAATTACACATCGTACCCGTACATCGCACATATCCTGAAATACCATTCAGCTCATGTTTGAAGTAGTATAGACTTGGAACCATTCATTACATTTGAATAATAAAACAGTTACAAAAACTAAATCACACAAATAATCACAGTCAGCATTGAAAAAAATCCAGTCCTATTCTGATCCAAAAAATATCAAGTGAACATTTCTATAATGATCTATGAGAATTACTTCCATAGCGGTTCGGTGGGTACCTTACAGTGACACATATTAAAATATGACCTTATAGTCGCCGGCATACCTGTAATCGTTGCTGCATAAAGAAAAACACACATCCAAAGACGTATCCGGTTTTTAAATGCCATTTTGTGAGGGTAGGAATCCAGTATCCAAACTTTCAGTCACATCATGCAGTAGTTTATCGCCCCAAGATGGCGTCCTCCATGTAAGTCCGGCGAAGTCACGTCAGATCCTGAGGTCAAAGAGAAACAACTGCCAAAGTTCGTGCTTCAAGCCCTCACCATAAATCAGCCATATATGTGTCGAAACAGGTAGCCCCCATTTGTTTCCATGTAACGACACTCCAGTGTTGTGACTGCAGATATCGTGGCGGCAGAGGTTAACTGCGACACTTTTCTATACCCAGATAACATACAGCGCTGGAAATTAATTACGTACTTGCGATCAGCATGATAAGACGCAAAATTAAGTCTGTTAATTAGAAATTAAACGTTATATTATACTGATGTTTATTTATTTGTAATCCTTTCAAAACACACCAATAAAGATTATAATTATGCATAATGACGACGCATTACCCTGTTTATGTTGTATATATGCATATGCACACATACCGCGCTGTAGGAATTGTTTAATTTGTTTTTATACGTCAAACTGAATAAATTGTCATATATTCATATGTGTTTATTACATTTATGTCAATGTATCACATATAAAAAACGAAAGGTTTTGATAATCAGTTGACAGGTCAAGATAAAGAACAGTGCTTCCCGCCCGCAGCGACATGGAGACATATCTCCAGACAGGAATGCAATGACGTAGCCAAAGTAAACAGTGGATTATATGCAGCCTGAAATAATCTGATAACGTTATGCATTTGAATTGACGAAATTATATGACTCATGTTGATATTCCTGTTGTAATGCGACATAAACACTGACTCCATGAAACTATTTTGTGTGCTAAATAGGCTGTGGGTTCGTTTACTTTATAAGAAATAATTTCCTTATGTAGTTTCTACCAGAAAACAGTTTTCTTGTACCTGCATCAGCTGGAGGACTGAAGAGACAACACGTGGCCATCACCAATTGTTACAAGCAATACACAAGATGGTATCCAAACAGTTTGGTTTTTGTTGTAAATTGCATAAGTAAATGATTGGTAAAATGTTAAATGTGTGTGTTTTACTGTTTCCATGTTTTCCCAACGTCTAAAGCGATATAAAAGATGTTCACGTACATGGTGAAACAATTATTGTGTTCATTAGGCTTTGTGATTTACATAGACCAGTGGCAATACAGAGATTCTTGGACTGATCACTAATTCAGTATAGTGGTGGGCGGAGATACGATTCATTTTATATAAGGCCATATCAATGTTCTAATTTCTTAAGTTTTTCTATTGTGAGATTGAACGGTAACGTTGTTAAAGTTAAAACAATTTGCCTGAAGCCAAGTCACTGAGTCTGAGCACATGCTCCCCCGTTTCAGTCTGGTCCTACAACAATCATGAGGTACTGTGCAAGATATGAGCTGGATTCCCAACAGGGGTATTTGACAGTCGTCATTGATATAAATATCTATACCTCCACTTCAATAGGGCATAATACCTGAGCAAATTCCCTGCAAATCGTCAAACAGCGATATATATAGTTAGATAGAGTTTGCAAAAGGATCCCAACTCTTCTTGTAGACAAAATACATCCCCTCATAGTTTAATTGGAATTTATAGTAACCATGACCTTCAAATATTTATTCAGCAATATTTTGGGCATCCCGTTTATCCATGCAATCTAAGTTACAATCTTCATCAAATACGATGGAAGTACCGTCCATACCTTTAACAAAGCCCAACAGAAGAGTAACCGTGACATTGAGCTGACATAGAACTCAAACAAGCGAGGCGACATCAGCCATGTACAGATTCAATAAGGACGTCTGTGATCAAAGAGGAGGGATAAGAGAAAACAACATGCATCACAATCATGTCTGAATGCTTGACACATTTATTTCCAGTCCCGTAAACAATATCTGTTTATTTGACTTAATCCGGCATCGCTTTACCTACGCGTCATGCTCTGGGACTGAGGTCAGTTTTAATGTCGACTGAATGTCCCGTGTCAACACTACACATCTGGCCTGGCTCTCAAGCACTCTCCCGTGAAATTTATTGCATTCTTCATAAGAGTATACCATTCTTTGAAATGAGAGATCGGGCATGTTATTATGAACGCCCCATCAGTCGTGTAACAGTGGTGTTTGGCCTGTTGCCGTGAAATTATAGAACGTGAAACTTCCTCCATCCTGAAGAAACAGCGGTTCTTCAAATCTCCCTTTCTCTGACATTATGAGAAACAATAATTATGGTGGAAAAACAAGGAAACTGGTGTCAAGGAGTTTGATTATGTGTCTGTTTGTATACCCCATCCAACATTTCTCCAGATATGTGACGTCCACCTGTAAATAATCAAAGCTGAAAAAGACAATGCAGTAATTTCAACTATGCCTGAAACTCGAGTTACGATGACGTGCAGTTCAACAAGTATCCTAGCTTGATCTCCGGGTCCATCAAGTCGTCTCTTACCATCAGGGCAGGTTGTTCGATCGGGGTACACTCTACCCCGGCCATATTATGAATCTTTTACACTATTCAAGTCTCATTCGTTGACATAAGTGGTGTACATGAAAAAATATCATTTGCAGTGATGTGAATTAGGACATTTTAGACTTTAGTAGAGTATACGAAGACACGCTGTTATGGTGTATTTGAAGACCAAATTACAGATTTTGACGTTGATTAATGAGACTACAAATTTGAGGTTGGATACTTTGAGACTGATATACTATATATCATCTGATGCATTGTTTTGATTTGTTTTGTTTGTAAACAGCAACTGACTGACTGCCAATAGAACTCCAGTAGCAGATCCATCAGTGATGACATTTCATTTAGACGTTGGGCATTGTGATGCAGTTTTGTTGACGTGATTCTATCATTAGAGATTTATCGCCTTGATCTCACTGAATCTCCCATAGTCTTGGATGATACAGCATTATATTCCCCTGCGTTATCATTATGTTTGAATTTATCTTCTAGTAGTATTTACAGAAGAGGATAACTTACCGAACTGACGAGATTAATGACAAACCCAGGTCATCTGTCCCTGGTTACGTGATAACGACCATAGTAATGACGTGTCCTTGACGTGACTAATACGTGTACCCTGGATAAAACATTGGGACTACACTATGTTATGTGTTCTCATCCTGACAGAGCTGGAATATGTCTGGAAATGTTCTTGAAATGGCATCATTCTCAGCTTGGATTTTTTAAGTATTATAGTTCCAGACTAATTCACACCTACGATTTTATAGCATATCGTTGTTCTTACTTAATAAGTTGATATTAAATGCAAATGTCTCCATCATAATTAGTAAATGTCAGTCTATATATTTACTGCACAAACACACACACTCCGTTCTCTGACCCTGCTAATCGGTTGTACTTGACGTGACTAGCATAGACTCGTGTGGATAAACCCTAATATATGGTGGTAAGAGATAGCGCCACATTCTGGAAACCCTGGCTGGTTACTCGGTGGTAGTAATGTATTCAGCCACACAACTAGAGTCTAGTGTTGAGGCAAGTTGTTCTCTGTTGTGAGATATCATTACGGAAATATGCAGTTGCCTTAGTTTCAGTCTCTAAATTGCAAAGAGTGCTGGTATTTAATGAACACAAGGCGTATAATCCTTCCAGAGATGACTTCCTTATTAAAGAAAATGAGATAAAAATACTCATAGGTGACCCTATAAAGACTGAATTTAAACTCTTAAATATTAAAACTGTATTGAAATGTATGGTCTATATCCATAGATTAATGTTGATAAAACTTATTTAAGAATGGAAGACATCTAACAATGGCAACATTGTCCCTGTGTCCGAGCATCAGCTTGTTCAGTGTAGACACTGGAGACAGAACACCTTGATGCTCGCTGTCTATTAATGCCCCTCATGTTGTGTGAATGTGTTGGGTACACACGTTGGGCTATATGTATCAACAAATCGGGGGTTCGCGGACTGGGGTATTGCAGGACAAATAACAGATTTCGCGGATTATGCGTCAAAGTTACATCAATAAAATATTTTCCACTGTCTTTTGTGACGCTTGTCTTGATGACAATTACAGAACTTCTACATTCTTACAGGGAATGGTAGCTTCAGACATACAGCGCATTGTTAAAGCGTTCACATAGGATCACATTCATAACTAGACCGTTTTCATGTTTTCGTGCTGCTGCTCACTTTATTGCTGCAACGTTCAGAGAGTATTTACCTCGTGTAAACAATGCATAACACTTCCAGCCAGAGACGTGCACTAGGTTGTAGATGACGATGACAATGTGAATATTGGTACACCGACAGAACCGATTTAGCATGGACAATATATAACATGGTTCAATCAACCAAACATCTTACCTTACATCAGTGTCCTGTATTCCTTCAAATGTTACGTCGTGTTATCATGGACACGTATATATGTCACAGAATACCTCCGTAATCTAAAGTCTCAGTCGTTATTGGCCAGTTTCTTGTTCGGTCGAAGTGCCCAACCTATCGATCGGTTTCGCTGATGTTTCGTACTACAGTGAAACAGCAATACCGTGAAGCTTGTTATTAATATCCTGACTCGTGATATGGGGCTATGAAATATCTCCTGATATGCTGATGTGTTCGGTAAAGGTTCAAAAACAAGTATTATATTATATGTAGTTGATAATTGTGACAATATGTTTGCAAACACACACTCACTCACTCACACGCTCGCACACTCACACACTCACTCACTCACTCGCACTATCACTCAATCACTCAACAACTCAATTACTCAGTCAAGCACTGGTAACAACGCTCAAAATTTACACACCGCGTACAGAACCAACATGCACTTAAAATGTAAAGTGTAAATAAACGTGTATAATGATAAATATAGCGGTCTAAGCGCTGTAAATACATGTTTAAACTCGAAAAGGTACGGTTTTGGTATCGTAATATACCTCCGCATACATGTTTGAAAGATCATGTTTGTGTTGAAAATCAAATTAACTTCCATAGTTACAAGACAGGTGGTATACCGAAACTTGTTTATATTTAGAAAGAGTTTTACCAGCCAAGTTTAAACCCTATATTCAAAAGTAGCAATAACCAATAAACGTTTCCCCTGAACAAACAGAAAAGGGTCATTTGTAATTTGTATTGTAAGTACTGCGACATTACCGCGGGGTAGACGTTAGCCTACAGTTCTGTTTTTTTAAGGATACCGAGTCACGCTATATTAGATGTGTTTTATAGCGGTGTGGGAACCTGTAGACTATAGGCCGGCGTGGTCGGCCTATTAACATCTCCACACAATCGTGTACTTTGCCATATGGTTTTGATCCTCTATATATAATGTGGCTAGTGGCCCAAGTACTTTTATTACATCACGTTGGTTTTATTCTCCAAAACGTATAATTTGCTGCGTGTTACTGAACATAAGGGAGGTACTTGTCCCTGTTCTCTATCTCGGGTTATCGTTATCTTCAAAGCCTATAACTATTGTATACACAGTTCTCAAGGCGGGATATTAGCCTAATCTGTATATCAATGATAGATTTACACAATAACCGGAACAAACGGGTCCGGACAAAACAAACACTGTCTTAGATATATTTACGTGTTGTTTTCTTCAAAGTATAGGGGTATTGTCACAATCGTTTCTAACGTAAAAGAAATAAAGCAGGTGAAACCAGTTTCCTGTATGTATCCTACACAGTGATGAAACCTTAGTTAACGATACATTTTGTTCTGTGTATGTCAAGGCAATTTAAACACACCATCCATGAGTACATTATCAGTAGTGTTGGATTTTAATATCTGAATATACGTACATTGTAAAGTAAGGTCAGTTGCAAACTATTGAAATCTGTATCATTCAATTTAA
Source organism: Haliotis rubra (assembly GCF_003918875.1). Lineage (NCBI taxonomy): Eukaryota > Metazoa > Mollusca > Gastropoda > Lepetellida > Haliotidae > Haliotis > Haliotis rubra. The sequence goes on along the minus strand of NW_025767742.1, from coordinate 193,599 downwards.
AAATCCATCGAGATTATAATTATCACACATGACAGCGACTGATGAATTTAAACGCCAGGTCGAATATCCTCCGGAACAAATTTCACAGGGCGTACATGGCCCATTGAAATTAGTGATGACACATGGTGAAACAGGGAAAGCACTGAAATGAATAGTTATTATATTCTGGTAAACAGGAACATCATTATACTTAGGAATGTAAACTACTGCGGCACAAATAAACGACATACAACATTCGCATCTCTCTCTCTCTCTCTCTCTCTCTCTCTCTCTCTCTCTCTCTCTCTCTCTCTCTCTCTCTCTCTCTCTCTCTCTCTCTCTCTCTCTCTCTCTCTCTCTCTCTCTCTCTCTCTCTCTCTCTCTCTCTTGTATTGTCCCAAAAGGAGAATGATATAGCACAGATTACCTCGGTAATCTAAACTCACAGTCATTATTGCACAGTTGCAGACTTGGTCCAGAAAAATAATCTATCGATCAGTGTTGTCGATATCCCGTACTATAGTTAAACAACGACATCTGGAAGCCCGGGCTGGAAAACGACAAGCACATGTAATAAATATCCTGACTTCTTTATGAGGTTGCGTAATATATCCTGACATGATCAAGTTGTTTTTTGATAAATGGCTGTAAATCCCGATGTTTAGTTAGTTACACCTTGGTGTAATTTTTTTCCTCAAAATCACTGACTGTTTAAAGCGAACTTAGATCGCGGACAGACTTGAATACAGTGTGCTGTTGGTATTGCTGTGTTTATGAATTGTATATATAACCATGTGCTTGTGGGTTGCTGTGTAGGTCGAAGCTTGTGAATCCCTTTGAGGTTGGGTATTGTGGGCCAATGTTCTGGTACTCTGATATGTCAGTGTAGCAGTGTTCTGGTGTTCTGATATGTCAGTGTGCCAATGTTCTGGTAATCTGATGTGCCAATGTTCTGGTGCTCTGATATGTCAGTGGGCCAATGTTCTGGTGCTCTGATATGTCAGTTGGCCAATGTTCTGGTGCTCTGATGTGCAAATGTTCTGGTGGTCTGATGTGCCAATGTTCTGGTGTGTCAGTGTGACAATGTTCTGGAGTGTCAATGAGCCTATACGACAGCGTGCTAATGTTCTGGTTTTCTGTTGTGCCAATGTACTGGTGTGTCAGTGAGCATCTGTGTCTCTCTGCTAATGTTTTGGAATTCTGGTTTGCCAGTGTGCATTTGTGTCTCTCTGCTAATGTTTTGGAATTCTGGTGTGCCAGTGAGCATTTGTGTCTCTCTGCCAAAGTTTTGGAATTCTGGTGTGCCAGTGAGCATTTGTGTCTCTCTGCCAAAGTTTTGGAATTCTGGTGTGCCGTGTCTCTCTGCCAATGTTTTGGAATTCTGGTGTGCCTGTGTGCATTAAGTCGGTGCCAATGTTTTGGTGTGCCAGAGTGTCTACAGTCTCTGTTACTTGGTGACGTTGCACATTATCTGACCTGCACGTCTCTCGTAGACGAGTGGTTCTAATTAAACTTTTGTAAGTTGTTGTAATGTCCCGAAGATCATACATTCTGAGTAATCCGTTCAGTTGGTGTTACAGTCCAGGTTCGTGGTTTTGGTGTACAGACGCCCTTGTTTCGTTATTTCAGCAGATGTTTAGAGATATTCGTTGTGAATGACAGACTTTATATGAGGTGAATCTAGAATACCCCTGGAAGCAGAACCCTATTTAGTTTCTTCTATAAATGATAATTCATATCGCGGTATTGATTTTGAAAGTGATTGAGTGAGTGAGTGAGTTAAAGTTTATAGTCACAGTAGCAGTATTTCAGCCATTAATTAAATTTTGAAAGCAAAAGGGTATTTCAAATGTGAATACCCAAACGTCTTTTTGCACCTATAGATACAAGGACGTTCATCATTTCACACATACTGGGCCATCTACTGATACGTAGATGGCCTTTTAGCGGTATGTACCTTATTTATATATTTTGTATATCGCCAGACTTTCGTCACTACAGCCTGTCAACCTAACTTTTGGGACTGCATTTTTTACAAAAATCTTTTTCGTTATTCGTTTCAGTGTAAAAGTGTTTACTATGGATTTTGAGTCGTTTGTAAACCTCGAGGGAACATCTCAACACTCAAAACAATACTTATTCAGTCATCTCCAGAGAGTCCCGCCTCGAAATCCGACTGGTCAGTCCGTATCCGAATCTAACTTGATTCACACGAGTTACCCTGAGTCCATCTTTAACCCAGACTTACACAATGCTGCCAAAGATTTGCTGTTATTTTGGAAAATTCTGAATTTACAATGCGTTTGACGTCCTTCAACTTAAAAGTTGTATTTTGTTCGGCAACTTTTTCTTTCAAATTTCACCATATCAACTAGTAGGGTTTAGGCCACAATGGTAAGGGGGTAGGCGTAACGCATGGCCATGTGCCTTCAGGAGAGAATGTGTGCTACAATCATCTTATAAAGTTTTGGTTTGGTTGCCTTCTCAGGATACTGCAGATCATGCTTCGGCAGCCATGAAACTATTACTGTTTTCCTGGAAGCGAAGGTTGGTGTTTTCTGGCAGATCAGGTAGCAGCTGTTCTGTTACATACCCCGTGACGACAGTGTTCATTTCTGTGTGATAGTCTATACCATCTCTTGACTTTGACCTGAACACAAGGTCACATCCAGGTTAAAAAACCTAAATGCGATCCCGCATGAACAATTATAAGTCTTTCCACTTTCCCTGGTGGTAGTTTTCTGTTCTGGTGAGTGAGTGAGTGAGTAAGTAAGTGAGTTTTGGTTTTTCGCCGCGTTTAGCATTATTCCGGCGAGCGACTCAGAAATGAGCTTCACACATTGTACCCATGTGGGGAATCGAACCCGGGTCTTCGGCGTGACGAGCGAACGCTTTAACCACTCGGCTTCCCCACCGCTCCTTTTCTGTTCGGGCCAGAATCAGAGTGCTGCTACTGGTATGCTGGTGTGTGATTAGCATTAATCCATGTTTCATCGAGGTATATTAATTCATAACCTCCTGCTCGTTTTACTGCATTTGTACGTAAATAGTTTGTTCTCATTTGTACAAAGTCAGATTTTTACAAAGTGACAGTGTTGTACTGGATACACGCTTGTATCCGAACCCAAACTTCACAAATAGTGTACATGCCTTGTATCCTCAGAGGGAGATATCATTTTCGTCCTGAAGAATCTTCTCAAGTTTTCGTGAAACCACATGTTCATTTCTTTGATGGAATCGTCTTATTATATCTCTCACCACTCTGAGATCAAAAGTATACAACACATTTGAACTTCTGGGTTTTGAGACGGACCCCAGGTTCTTCGGATCCATTGATGAACTCTCAGGGGAGATAATCCTGTACAATGTTGTACGTAGTATGTTCAAGGCCTTCAACGTTCTGTTTGTAAATGGTTTTATTGAGAACAAGGGAACACCCCTTTCAGCTTCCTTACTGAAAAACGCATAAACGCTTTTAATCATGGTCTTTGCGTCGTGGGACAACATATTTCACGTGCCTGTCCTGGGTCAGTGATTGTGATTTGCACACGATGACACAAGAGTAAATCTGACCCGAGGTCATGCGCGTGAAACACCTGTCAGACATTATATCACTTGAATGAGTTGATCAAAACAATCGCGAGAAAATAATGACAGTTATATTGGTAATTTTTTAATAGGCGATCACCGTGCCATTAAAATAGGTTCCTGTTAAGTCACTGAGAAACATGAAGGTACATTGAAACGAATAACGAAAAAGATATTTGCAAAAACAAATGCAGTCCCAAAAGTTAGGTTGACAGACTACAATTGCCGACATGAGTTGAAATCGTTAATGCTTATATATAAGGCTTCTGCTGGTTAAAAGAATAATGAATTGTGTGTCCATTCTCCTTCGATGTGCAATGTCTTTCAATCATTTGCTACCATCCACTGCAAAAACGTTGCACCTGGGAGTGTAGAGTTTGATACACTAACTCATTATTAGCATCACCATCAATGTCATCAGTTTCAGGAATATGCTCGGCATCTATACGTGTGTGTAAGCTGTACAAAGTTTGTCTTTTCTAAACACCTTGTATGTCTGTTGGTTTGACAGGTGTGTTTCTCAAAATTCAAACCGGGCTCCTTCGTTATGTCAACTAAAACAGACTAGATTCCTAAAAAGGACCTCTGTGGACATTATTACGGTGGTGGTGAAATGGGATTGAACATCGAGTCAATGCTAGTCATCGACTGAGCGAGCGATGGGAGCATGGTTTTACAACATTCCAATATTCAAGCAATATCACTGTGGAAATGGGCTTCACACATTGTACACATGTGGGGAACTAGTCGAACCTGGGTGTTCGGCGTGAAGACGCATTAACCATTAGGCTACCCCACCACCCCTGTTGATTAGTTTCATGATGGAGTATCAGTATATTGACAGTATAGGAATATTTCTGCATCTGAATCGGAATTTCTGCTAACCACCATGATTGGCAAAATCAAACGAGGTAATTTGGCCAAGAAGTTTAACTTAAGCTTCAGGTATTGATGATCGATAATCTTTCTTTAGCAATCTAATAGCCAATTCCCTTCCACTGATTTAACCACATGAGCTTCAAATTAAGGAGACAAGTGAGATCGCCTCAACTGTTTCATATTTGGATCTATTTATGAAGATTCAGCGTCACAAAAAGTTCTTCACAAGGCTGTATGACAAACGGGATGACTTCAACTTTCCTATAGTCAACTTGCCTTTCATGTCGAGCAATATTCCAACAGCGCCAACCTTTGGTGTTTCCTTTTCAACCTTTGAGGTACAATCGGGCGTGTTCTTGTTCGATGTAATTCCTTATTTTGACTTATACCACACCTTCCCGAATTATTTCACGTGAACAATGAATAGTGGATGCTACTGGCGGGGCAGGATACGAACATGTGATATCATCACTTTTTTATAGTGATTCATAAATACTGTGTCATCTATCTAACGTTGGCAATCACTAGACTGTCTTGTCCAGACTCAGTCTTTACATACCGCGTTGTAGAGCTGTAATACTGGTGAGCAAGCATGATATAGTCAGAATTGTACAATCGACATTTAGCAGAGATTTCCTATGGATGTGGAAATGGGTTTGTCGTTTCTGTTCCCACCAGAATGAAAACAAAATTCTATTCACCATTAAAACATAGATATGAATTCTAACCATATACAATTACTTTCATTTCCAATGACGTGCAGTGCTTATGATCACACGTGTTGTAAATTGTGTTCCATACATATTGATTTGCAAAACTGATGTGATATTTGAATAACTCAGTTAAGATGAAAATACATCAGTACTGTATTGATATGTCATTAAATTAACAGTCTAACAACGAATAATACTGAGCCTAAGTTTACTTAGACTGTTTAAATCAAGTTTAGGAATCATATGACGTGTATTGTCTGATGGCTTGAGCGAAATCGCCTTTACTTTACACTTGTGCTTTTTCACAAAAGGCGTGGCGAATATGCACAAATGTTAAGGATTGTGTCACATAGTGGGATACAAGCACGGAAATCGTGCGTGTGTAACTGCATTTGTTTGTGACTGCGTGCCTGTGCGTGCTCCACGTGTTAGAGAAACGTCTCTGCCTGTTGAATATGTTATCACCTTACAATTGTCTCCCTTGGACTGGAACTGATAAATAGGAGAATTTATTCACAGTATAATTACATGTCTAAATGTACTGCAACACAATATAATGGAACAGATTCCGTGGAAATGTAGGTGTTTAGAAAAACTTCCCCATACTTCAGAATATGTTGGACTATAAGCATCTAACGTCCTTTTACGAGTGTTTCTCTAAATCATCATATAAATACTCTACAAAAGACCCAGGACTGTTATGGTGTTATATGACAGTGTAATACATTATAGAACAGTGTTGTAATTTCCTTGTTAATGTTAACAGTCAGAGGTTAGCATTAGTGTGCAAGTTAGAGTCAATCGCTTTTGAAGTCAAGAGTAATCATGAAACTTCAAGAACAGCATTGATTAATCTGGGTAAGTCTAGAACATTCAGGAAGGTGTGTAAGATTATATAAAGGGACATGCTAATGCCTCTACCGTCTCACATTAAATCAAGATAAGTGTATGTATGAAGATTATATTTTTTTCCGGGCTATTTGAAGCTTGACCACATATGCTGCTATGTGATTATTATCATTGTATTTATTGCTACTACCACCGCAATCTTCTTTATACTGACACGGTAAATCTAGTACCAATGAATTTTGTTATTATAAAGGTATTGTGTGACGCCCTTTCAATTTCTTTGCAGATATTTGTATTGATTTCAAAACCCTTTAATTACGCACGACAATTGTTAATTACAAAACGTATCTTGTTCTGACTTTCACTAATCCAAGCAGAAATTGTTATACATATCCATAAAGGAATACGTCCGCGAAATATTGGGTATGGCCAAATTCCATTGGGATATCTACTTATTGTCCAAATGTCTTGCCCCCAAATTTTACAGAGTCGTTATCAAAAGTCCATCATTTTAGATCTGGACATTTGCTTTCATGTTTGGACAAACTGTCGTGAACCCTTCATTATGGATATGTGACTGTATCTCTGATCACCATGTTTTGTAACAAAAGCTTCAAGGAATGAGATTATATCAAAACATATACTTTACCTTATGAACGGGCCAGCAAGCCAATGAAATTGGTTGCTTGTCATGTTACATGTATATTGCTGATGTATTGGTTGTGTCATTCCTCAACAGAAACCTTCAGGTCATTGCCATTCTTCGTACTGAGAACATCCATGTCATTTCCATTCTTCGCACAGAAACTTGCAGGTCATTGTCATTCTTCGTACTGAGAACGTCTATGTCATTTCCATTCTTCGCACAGAAACTTGCAGGTCATTGTCATTCTTTTAACAGAGAACATGCATGTCAATGCCATACTCTGAACACAGAACCTTCAGGTCATTGCCATTCTTCGTGCAGAGAATTTTAGTTCACCGTTTTTCTAAGGAAACCTTTCATATGTTTTCATACAATGTTACTTTATTATCAATTTATAAAAAACAACACAATTGCATATCATACTTAACACTGCTCCTACCATTTAATGTTTTATTCTTTTGTTTACTGGTGTAATCCATTTCTATCACACACACGGTAACAACGTTTAATGGCCACGAGTAAACGACGGCAGGCTCACAGCTGTTTTGTTCTCTTATAAATAACATACACTGTGATATGTTGTCAGTATGGTGTGAAATAAGGCTCTCTTTCTCTCCAACATGGCATGGTTTCATCGTTTTCGTAATACACGTCTAACAGCAGTATACCCTAGAATCAGGATGATCGAAAGAAGCCTACATTTTGCTCCATTTCAAATGTTTACAAAGGCATTCGTGCATGATTATTGAATTTGAACATTGTCATTTGCGTGTTCGAACTGATATATTTCTCTGATATTGTTCGAAACAGTTCGATAGACGTGTTAGACAATACACCTCCGGTTATTAACGACAAAAAGTAGCTTGCATAATGCAACTTGACATTTATATTTTATCGATTTCGAACCAAAAACAAATATTGTTATATCGTGGCTGTATTGACAAAGAGGACTACATGCTGGCGGTTGAATGTGTCTCCTCCAGTCTGTGTGCGAGTTGGCTGGCAACTGACGGTCGATGGTTCAGGCTGCTGGTGAATAGAACGTATTGTCACATAAACAGCAACAGAGAACCCTTAGGCTGTGTGTCTCTGGGTATGTGGTACACAATACTGAGACGTATGTCGAAGGAACATTTCAGTTTCACTTCCTTTCCTCATTTGAAAAGCCATGGTAGTCAAAGAGAACCCACTGTGTCATTCGAAACACTTGAAGGCTATACTTGGTGTCACCCCTACGGATAATGTTTGATTAAAATGTAATTCACTCATGCCCTCCATTCCTCATTCATCTATTCACACACTCTCTCACTCGCGCAGAGAAAGAGATCATTTCCTGAAGTAATTAGACATTCAAATACGTGTTGTAGTTAGATGATAACCCTCTTATTTGATTTCACCTCATGGGTATAATGTTAGACTAATGCTTAGTCTCTGAATATATATAAGTTTGATAGTAGCAAACAAGCGTATTTAAATTGAAAATGAGCCCCAGGGAGACAAGAGATTCAGAACCTGAGGAAATCTAGACTTGCTTTATTTAGGGCTTTAGCACTGCAGAGAGGTCTAAGCAGTAGGGAAAATGTTGTTGTTCGGGGACTGTGAGACAGACTAGTATAATGTATGTAGCCTCCCAGAGCCCCATCCGCTGATGCTAATGGAATACTGTTTCAAGTAACGAAATGTCTCACTCACTCACTCACTCACTCAGCTTCTACATTACGAGCAGGCTATACTCCAGTTTATTATCTGACAAAATTATGACGATTTTCTAAATGTTTCAAATGCATGTGGCTATTTCTGTGGACTATTCTATTTTACGATAAATGATTCCGTTTCTGATAGTAATGCATTGATTTACTTTCAGCCACATTAAATGCAAGTCATCATTAGGAAACAATAGGGTCACCATAATAGGATAACCATGTCTGAAGGAAATCAATATCGGGTATCGACCAATTTGTAATCTGCTCATTGCAAATACATTGCCAGAAGCCGCAGAGCGACTCTGCTCCTGAAAGTATATTTTTCCTTCAAAGTTGAGTCTTTCTTCATCGAGGCAAGATACCGTTAACACAATATGTATCATGTAAACTATAAAAATGTTCAGGTCAAAAGATAGGTTATCATGCAAATTATGTCACGCTGAAAATGTTGTTTCTTTACTGAACCCTGTAGCTAGGCGATGTCGGACGGCAATATCCGGAAAACTCGAGAAGGCAGCCCTCCACCATCCATTCCATCTCGTGCCAACTGTACTCATGTACACGGAGCGAGATGAGAAGGCAGGTTCCTCTGTAGACGGTTGGTCTTCCTATTGCAGGCAGACTGCAGCAGCCTCATCCCACCCGGCACTGACAGTCATGGAGTGATACCGGGGTGGAATGGCTGGATTCTCGGAACAATCAGGGTGGTGTAAGTTCTCCCTGCTGTGTCTAGTTCTGGGACTGATCAGTCTGGTGTTCGGTGTTGGATACCCTGAGTGGGTGTTATTTTCTGACGACCTAACATTTCAAGCCGGACTATGGCAAACCTGCGCTGAGGGGCTGGAGAGATGTCAAGTGTATGCTATTGGAGAACAAGAAAGTGAGTTCTTCATAATAAGTGTGATTGGTTTACTTTAAAAACGAGCACCTGGCATTAAACCATATGTGTTTTATGTTATGCATAGATGACTTGAAACCCATGTCATAGTGGTATACTTAGATGTTAGAATGAACATTCAGATGACAGGCATACGTGATTACTTTGTAATTTTCACATTTGTAAAGAAAGTAACATATTCAGTAAGCATCCATAATACAATTTGAGAAATTATCCAAATTTACATGTACACGTTACTAGTATATAATTTCATTTAGAGTAGCCATAAACGCGGCACATTATCTAACTAGAAGGTAGCTACCATCTTAGCACAACAGAATATGTATGATGAACTATAATTGAAGCAAAACAGAACACATCATTATCACAGTAAAACACAATATATCATTGAGAGGGGCTATTATCACAGTAAAACACAATATATCATTGAGAGGGGCTATTATCACAGAAAACACAATATATCATTGAGAGGGGCTATTATCACAGAAAACACAATATATCATTGAGAGGGGCTATTATCACAGTAAAACACAATAAATATATCATCGAAAGGCGCTATCATCACAGTTAAACACAATATATATATCATTGAAAGGCGCTATCATCACAGTTAAACACAATCAATATATCATCGAAAGGCGCTATCATCACAGTAAAACACAATCAATATATCATCGAAAGGCGCTATCATCACAGTTAACTCAATCAATATTCCATTTAGTCGCTATCATCACAGTAAAACACAATCAATATATCATCGAAAGGCGCTATCATCACAGTAAAACACAATCAATATATCATCGAAAGGCGCTATCATCACAGTTAAACACAATCAATATATCATTGAAAGGCGCTATCATCACAGTTAAACACAATCAATATATCAGTGAAAGGCGCTATCATCACAGTTAAACACAATCAATATATCATTGAAAGGCGCTATCATCACAGTAAAACAATCTATATATCATTGAAAGGAACTACCATCCTAGTAAAACACAATATATCATTGAGAGGATCTATCATTAAAGCAAAAAACAATATATCATTGAGAGGGGCTATTATCATAGTAAAACACAATTTATATATCAATGAAATGAACTAACGTTTCTTCTATACGTCCTCGTTGATGAATTTGCGAAATACTTCGAAATAGAACTGATTGACCCAATGAGACTTTACGGGAATGTTTGTTACTATATCAAGAACTGATAGTCCTGGAAAATAGGACATTGAGGTGAAAGCGTCCGTTGAACACCATGATCGAACATGTTGACCCGACTCCCGTCACTGAACACCTTCATGATCGAACACGTTGACCCGACTCCCGTCGTCACTGAATACCTTCATGATCGAACACGTTGACTCGACCCCCGTCACTGAATACCTTCATGATCGAACACGTTGACCCGACTCCCGTCACTGAATACCTTCATGATCGAACACGTTGACCCGACTCCCGTCACTGAATACCTTCATGATCGAACACGTTGACCCGACTCCCGTCACTGAATACCTTCATGATCGAACACGTTGACCCGACTCCCGTCACTGAATACCTTCATGATCGAACACGTTGACCCGACTCCCGTCACTGAATACCTTCATGATCGAACACGTTGACCCGACTCCGTCACTGAATACCTTCATGATCGAACACGTTGACCCGACTCCCGTCACTGAAACCTTCATGATCGAACACGTTGACCCGACTCCCGTCACTGAATACCTTCATGATCGAACACGTTGACCCGACCCCGTCACTGAACACCTTCAACACGTTTACCCGATCGAACACGTTGACCCGACTCCCGTCACTGAACACCTTCATGATCGAACACGTTGACCCGACTCCCGTCACTGAATACCTTCATGATCGAACACGTTGACCCGACCCCGTCACTGAATACCTTCATGATCGAACACGTTGACCCGACTCCCGTCACTGAATACCTTCATGATCGAACACGTTGACCCGACTCCCGTCACTGAATACCTTCATGATCGAACACGTTGACCCGACTCCCGTCACTGAATACCTTCATGATCGAACACGTTGACCCGACTCCCGTCACTGAATACCTTCATGATCGAACACGTTGACCCGACTCCCGTCACTGAATACCTTCATGATCGAACACGTTGACCCGACTCCCGTCACTGAATACCTTCATGATCGAACACGTTGACCCGACCCCGTCACTGAATACCTTCATGATCGAACACGTTGACCCGACTCCCGTCACTGAATACCTTCATGATCGAACACGTTGACCCGACTCCCGTCACTGAATACCTTCATGATCGAACACGTTGACCCGACCCCGTCACTGAACACCTTCATAATCGAACACGTTGACCTGACGACTCCGTCACTGAATACCTTCATGATCGAACACGTTGACCCGACTCCCGTCACTGAACACCTTCATGATCGAACACGTTGACCCGACTCCCGTCACTGAATACCTTCATGATCGAACACGTTGACCCGACTCCCGTCACTGAACACCTTCATGATCGAACACGTTGACCCGACTCCCGTCACTGAACACCTTCATGATCGAACACGTTGACCCGACTCCCGTTACTGAATAACTTCTGGTCTAACACGTTGAACCGATTCCCGTTATTGAATAACTTCTGGTCCAACACGTTGACCCGACTCCCGTCACTGAACACCTTCATACTGATCTAACACGTTGACCCGACTCCCGTCACTGAATACCTTCATGATCGAACACGTTGACCCGACTCCGTTCGTGATTGAACACGTTGATCGAACACGACCCGACCCGTCACTGAATACCTTCATCATCGAACATTGAACACGTTTGAATACCCCGACTACCGTCACTGAATACCTTCATGATCGAACACGTTGACCCGACTCCCGTCACTGAACACCTTCATGATCTAACACGTTGACCCTGACACCTTCGTCACTGAACACCTCCCGTCACTGAATACCTACCTGGTCTAACACGTTGACCCGACTCCCGTCACTGAACACCTTCATGATCATATACAATATATTAGACTCCTGTAGCTGGATCTTTGACCAAGGTTGGGATCAGTAGCCTTTCACGCTGTAGTTTCCGGTGCCTAGGTTGGCCCCATAGGCATGCCGGAAGACTCTGATTCTGTGTTCGAATTCAAGATTCCCCTGTTTGTGTTTCTAGTATTGTCAGCATCTGATCTATGCTCGGTGGTTCTATCTAGGCTGATGCAACTTGAGATAACTACAATGCTGTTCAAGCGAAATTCACTCACTCACCTATACAATGTGTAACCCCGTTACGACTGACGTAAGTGCAGGTAACCCTTGCTTGTTCGAAGCGTGGCCAGCATCGATGACTTTGTTGGTCATGTGTCATCGTTCCCTAAGGAACGGAATCACTGGTTTCTCTTGTCCAGAGATACAATCTATTATCAACGAGTGTTGAGTGATTGATATCTGTAGACACGAGGGTGAAATTCAGCATCAAACAAAATTATAACGTTGAATTTCCTGATTGTATATTCTGAGCATACTGCCATTAGTTACTGGCACTATGTCTAATATGACGGTCATTCCACATTTCCTCGTCAAAAAACATTACTAGGAGATATAGTGTCTCACACAAGCGATATCTCCTGTGGAACACAGTTTTGGATGATAAAGTGTCATAAGGACAGCGGGTGAACGAAATTTTATGTTTTATCCTCTATTTCAGTTATGATGTTTTGACACAAGATGTTTTTCATGTTTGCAGTCTGGTTCGATGCTGTGAGGGGGATCGAGGTCCTGGCATGTATCCTCTACTTCATCACAGTGTGCATGTTTTTAAAGCAAATCTGCTCGTCAAGTTATGTTGATGGAAAGAATGTCATCATATTGTCATTCTTCACAGGTAGGCAATTTTTAATAACATACCTTACCGAATACCACGAAATAGCTGTATTCTTTATTACATAACCGCCTGAATATTCGGGTATGGATTTGGCTCACTGATTTAGTCGATGCATGTTATCGTATCCCAGTTGCGTAGATCGATGCTCATCATGTCAATCACTGGATTGTCTTGTCAAGATTCGATCAATTACAGACCGATGTTCCTTGCTGTCATCATGCTATTTGACATGAGTAGGGCCGAATGAACTGACTTTTATAGCGTCACACTTTAACATGGATACTGCACTAAAACACAGTAACAGATTTCAAGCCAACCAGTCCTGGTGGGCGCTAGCCAGGATGACGTAATGCAGCAGCCAACGCCCATCCACGCTCAGGACAGATGCTCTTAGATTATCATAGATCGACCATCTATTTAAGATGAAAGTAATGTTGACGCCTGAAAAACAGGATTTGACGACGTCATAAACATCACTAGGCTGAAAAGATGATTTGCAAACCTACAGTCAAAACACAACTGTCATATCCGTATTGAAATGTATCGAAAAACATATATTGTTTGTTTCATTTTAAAGCCCCATCAGAGACAGTGTGTACTTCACATTAGGCATTCAAGTGCCCTTCCTGATTCAGTGTTAAGGGTGTGGCCTTGCAACCAGTGCTGAAGGTCCTGAGTGCTCACTCAGGTAGTTCATTATCCCCGCCAACATAATACAGGTGAAACACACATTAAGTGCGACTGGCCCAGTGTGTGAAATCCACCTGCAGTATGTGTTGAATAAATAACAGAACTAATTAGGTAGTGATCATTGCTTACTTCATTCCCTGTATTTCTATAGAGACCCGGGTATGGAGACACAGCTGTATACGTCTTTAATGTCCGGAAACCTCTTACTCCTTCAGACAGCACAGTCTGATTAAGCGAAACGCAGGTGGCGTACAAAGATATACAGATGTATCGCTAACCGCATTAAGGAAAGGAAAATAGAATGAATTGATTAAAAGTTGACAAGGCCTTTCCTCGCCCACATATGTGCAGTTATATAGACATGACGCACATCAGTTTGAAAAAAGACACATTTATGGATAATATATCAATAAAACGTACTATTTATGAATATAAATAAAACTAATACAATAAATGTTATCAATAATAATACTATATATTACAACACTGTATTGATTATTGTTTTCGGATATAATTAGGAGTTGTCACATATTTTTTCTTTTATTCTCTGCAAGAATATTGTCGCACTTGTTCTATGGGGCCTGATAATCGGTATTGAACGTCGAATGAAGTAAATGCAGTGTGATACAAGCATACATTTCCAGTGTAATACAGAACATGTATCCAAAGTCAATATTCATAAATAGAGGAATACAGTTTATCCTCTGAAGATCGTTGTTCAAAGGACAGGACCACCAGTAGTGTATCTACTGGAACATTCTTTGAGAGGCATTTAAAAGTTGGAGCAGTAAGGAAGGATAACTGTTGTTCATCTATATCTTGCTATCCTTCCTCATTTAGATACACCTCTAACCGTTTTAACCGATAATAAGTAGATCAGATTTAAGCTGATATGTGAAAAGCCGACGCTATTTATAATTCTGACGTTATCTGATTGTCTTTATAAGAGCAATGTGAAGCTATCTCTTGACCACAGGATGTCGCTGGACTCATACTACAGACGTGAAAGGTCGTTCATTATATTAATGAATAATGTAGCATCCCCGTGGAGGTATAGCACTTTATGTTATTTACTGCAATGTTCAACAATCACACATTCGTTCGCTGAAAGTTGGAAAACTTTTGCCCATTCCGTTTGACCTTTTATAACAATAAAAAAAGTTTAAAAACAAAGGTAGTTGCGCAGAATCATAACAAACTCTTATTTTAATACTCAAACCTGAGGAGTTATGACAACATGTTTCCGAGAAATAATTACATTTTCCTTAAGTTCGTCCTTTGGAATTACCATTCATCTCGTAAGGACAAATTGAATAACACATATGATAGGTACGGGTAAAATAGCGTTTCATATGTGCGGCCTTTTTTTAATATGTTTGGCATCAAATTGGATTGTCACATTTTAGGCTATTGTCTGTCTACCCGCTTCTGTTTGTCCCCAGGATTGCTGTCTATTGTTGGGGCAATCGTGTACACAACACAGATCAACCTGAGCATCTACACAAAGTTATCTCTGAGTTTCTGGTTCACCCTTCTTGGAGCCGGAGCGGCTCTATTGGCCGGTTTCTTCCTCTCCATCAATCGTCGGGGCTACAGAGGAAGCATCATCACTCCTATGCCCCCTCAGAACAGGGGGGTCGTCAAGCCGGTGAACATGGGAGTAACGGTAGTCCAACAGTCAACCGCTGTTGGGGGACCAATGCTACCAGCTTATTCTGCCGGGTATAACGTCACACATGGAATGCAACCGGGTTATCCCCCTTCGGAAGGCTATGGGCAGCGATTTCAAGGTCAGCCCTCGGCCCCTCCTCCGTACAGCGTCTCTAATGACAACGCCTATATCCCGGGTCAGATTGAGGGGATTGGGGCGTGGCCGACTGGGAACCAGGGTCTTATTCCCGCGGGAGGCCATACCACTGCTACCCTAAATCCGCCTATTAAGTAACAACTCTGGTGTCTTAGCGTAATGACAAAGGTATGACCTGCTCAAATTGACTTGTTTCATTTGAAAGCACTGTCCTCTGTATATGTGACTATAGAATTTGTATATTAAACCATGACTATTTAAAACTAACCAAGAGGTTATATTTTAATAAAATGAGGTAAGAAACCTTTCTGTAATTTCGGCGGTTGCAAACCCTTAACGCAATTGTTTAAACTTTATAAATGCGTTTCTTGTTTGGATCAGCCAACTGTGTGAAACCCATTGTTGATATCAGCCGTTATTGCATGGCTGAGATATTGCTACAATATATATTATATAAAGTATAACAGGCTCCATCTTTTCGATCAATATTAATTTCAAGTACTATTGTTTTGTTCAATAAACTTAAGTTCTGTTTATGACGTTAGACGTACATCATGTAAGGCAATTTGTTTCAAATTACATGTACTTGCTTTTACTAACACAAAGTCCAAACATTTCTCATGTTCTGGAATATTTTATATGATATCAGAAGTAAGCCAACTCTTGGCAATATATCTAATTTTACACTTTTCTGACCAAACTGTTATGAAGTCTTTTTCATTCTTCCTGGTCTCCTAGTGACGGGTTTTAACCTATCCATGAACTCAGAGAGTTCCCCACCCCAGTACCCAACCGATCCCTGGGGTAGGAAAACCAATGTTAGGGGGTCATGGTGGAGAACCATTACACCCTGGAGGTTAGAGGTTCAGTGAGGTGCAGTGAATTGCCTTAAACTGTCTGTAAGTCAGGCAATAGAAACAAGACTGGTCAATTGGTCACTGCTGTTGATTTGATGTTGTTAAGTGACGTTGTTCAAGTCAGATATTATGCAGTGCTCAAGGTACATTTCTTGCATGTGTGTTTAATGTACATTCTAGCTTTAGTTGCGTTCTGTTCCATTCACATACTGGATATACTTATGCATACATACATGGTGTTTATATGTTATTTAATCAATTTCTGGTTATGTATTCATGAAATATCACTAGCTGCTGTTCTGCAATGATGGACATCCTACTATCGTGTGATACAGATGTGACCATCATGTGCTCTCGTCATCTGATCATGTGATCACGGCATCACGTCATCTCTTCGTCCATTAATCAGCTCTCATATTTGTGTCCGATACAAACACACCCTGTGATAGTGGCTTTTCCACGTCTTTTACGTCACAGGGGCGTGTCACGCTTAGAAACAGCATTAGAAAGACATACAGTGAAGCCTTGTTAATCCGGACGGTTGCGTTTCTCAGTAAATTCGTCCGGATTGCGAATCGTCCGGACTACTGAATCAAGACCCCGACACGAATCTGGATAAAACAAATAAGCATTTAATGTAAAGCCTAATTCATCACATCAATAATTTTACCGAGTGTCATCCGCATGTTGACCCGACGTGTCTGATCACGTCCTTCCTCAGCACAGGTGAGGTAATGTCTAACAAGCGATCTATTGTAGTATGCCTTGAATGTCCTAATTATTCCTGCATCCATCGGTTGAATATGAGACATTTGGTCACATTTCGCAAAGTTAGCGAAGGTATGATGCAGCATTGTCGTAAAAGCAAAATCCTTTTAGTCCCGTGACCGGTACTCAAAGTACATTAACCAATCAGAAAACAGCTAACTTGCCATCCACGCGTAAGGGTACGGTATCTTCAGTCGGGAGCTTTTTATGTCTAATTAAAACAACAACCCAGTTGGCCAGTTAATTAAGTAAATATCGCCGGGAGGTGTTGTTACGGTTCGTGAACACGACTTACAGCGTCCGGACTGTGAAGCAATTTACTGTTTATTTTACTGATTGGTGACAGCTACTTACCGTCCGGTTCCGGAAACCGAATTTCCGGATTATCGAGGCAAATTATATAGGCATAGATGAAATCGCCCGGGAGGCGAGACATATAACTAACGGGGCTTCAATACGTGACTGTGAACCCTGGCATATATAAATGGCATTCAATGAAACTGTTTCTAAATATTCTTTAATAACAAAACACTGTGAATGGCATAGAATGGCATTCAATGAAACGAAATATTCTTTAATAAACACGTGTAGAATAGAGTTGTGTTATCCTCATTTCATTATCATGTTTCAGAACTAGTATATGTGGTTTTAGTGTCTAACTATGCTCCCTGAAGCGAGAGACGACGCCTGTCAAGGAAGTCATGTGAGAACATGACACATGGCCAGGACGATTACCCCACCTTGGACGTTGAGCACGCCATTTACGTATGTTGTCAATATGGCGATTTAAACGGGGCGTCATGGTGATAAGAGGATTGTGGAAAGTTTGGCATCGCTTTCGTGGAGCCTGGTTTCAAAGCAATCGTTCCTGTAATATTGCTATTGACCTGGGACGCCCTGAACGAAGTCAATCGTCAACATTGTGGGTTTATCGGTACCTCTTCCAAGGTCTGCTAATCACAGACTGGAACACTGAACGCTACACGCTGATTTCTACCAATGTAAATAGCCCGCTTAAGACACGCCACCGCTAAATCACAAGTAGACAATAACATGTAGTAATGAAATCAGATAAATCATAACTGTACGGTTAGCATAATCGATAAGAAAGATGGAAATAATAGCCCACACATATCAATTGACCTTCAAAAAAGTACGGAATGACCCCCTTCACATGTGTGTGGCACTACTTTGTGCTGCACGGTCAAACTATCGGATGTGTTTTGGTGTTTACAGACCTGAACGCTTGGCACAGCATATGTGTCGTCAGCATTGATCTTGGTTGTAGTACTTGGAATTGACATTTATATTTCATTATCCCGGACTTTGTTTAAGAGTATAAACGTGACGCCATTATACCAGGTGTCAATATCGGAACTAGTCTTGCGGAAGTCGTAAACCTTATGTAGAATTTGGGGTTGCTTTTGTCTTCTATTTAAGTGTTAAACTGATATAAGAAGATGTCCGAACAACATACGGAGGGTCACCGGTGACATACAGAAGATTCCTGCTGATTTCAGCGTTGCAGAAACATTTTCTCGCTTGCTCCAGCTGACTGAAGGCACACCAGAGCGTCATCCATCAAAACAAGCATAGCAGAAAGTATCGT
Organism: Haliotis rubra; assembly: GCF_003918875.1. Classification (NCBI taxonomy): domain Eukaryota; kingdom Metazoa; phylum Mollusca; class Gastropoda; order Lepetellida; family Haliotidae; genus Haliotis; species Haliotis rubra. The sequence goes on along the minus strand of NW_025767742.1, from coordinate 174,720 downwards.
TCAGACTTCATTATAGGCCTACAATTGTCTCAGCACCATGATCGCCTTGTGGACCTGATCCAAGATCGCCTTGTGGACCTGATCCAAGATCGCCTTGTGGACCTGATCCAAGCTTTGTTAATAGTGACAGTAACTCCTTCAGGTCCAACACGCATCTACACTGTTGTGTCGAGGTTGAAGGGACCAACTCAAATACGTCCAGTAATAATCTACACTGTTGTGTCGAGGTTGAAGGGACCAACTCAAATACGTCCAGTAATAATCTACACTGTTGTGTCGAGGTTGAAGGACCAACTCAAATACGTCCAGTAATAATCTACACTGTTGTGCCGAGGTTGAAGGACCAACTCAAATACGTCCAGTAATAATCTACACTGTTGTGTCGAGGCTGAAGAACCAACTCAACTCAAATACGTCCAGTAATAATCTACACTGTTGTGTCGAGGTTGAAGGACCAACTCAAATACGTCCAGTAATAATCTACACTGTTCCGAGGTTGAAGGACCAACTCAAATACGTCCAGTAATAATCGAGGTTGAAGGACCAACTCAAATACGTCCAGTAATAATCTACACTGTTGTGTCGAGGTTGAAGGGACCAACTCAAATACGTCCAGTAATAATCTACACTGTTGTGTCGAGGTTGAAGGACCAACTCAAATACGTCCAGTAATAATCTACACTGTTGTGTCGAGGTTGAAGGACCAACTCAAATACGTCCAGTAATAATACTGTTGTGTCGAGGTTGAAGGGATAATCTACAGTAATAATCTGTTGTGTCGAGGTTGAAGGACCAACTCAAATACGTCCAGTAATAATCTACACTGTTGTGTCGAGGTTGAAGGACCAACTCAAATACGTCCAGTAATAATCTACACTGTTGTGTCGAGGTTGAAGGACCAACTCAAATACGTCCAGTAATAATCTACACTGTTGTGTCGAGGTTGAAGGACCAACTCAAATACGTCCAGTAATAATCTACACTGTTGTGTCGAGGTTGAAGGACCAACTCAAATACGTCCAGTAATAATCTACACTGTTGTGTCGAGGTTGAAGGACCAACTCAAATACGTCCAGTAATAATCTACACTGTTGTGTCGAGGTTGAAGGACCAACTCAAATACGTCCAGTAATAATCTACACTGTTGTGTCGAGGTTGAAGGACCTACTCAAATACGTCCAGTTAATCGAGGTTCGACACAAACGAAAAATGAATTTGTCATCGATTTACCGATTGGCATGGAAATTGAACAACGGGAAATATATGCGACAAATAACAACGAGAAAATAATACATTGGGCTTTGGTCATGATCACATTACCCAAAACATTGTCCATCACCAACTTAAGCCGTGTAAGGCGACTAGGCGGTGTTGCTGTAATGTTTATGTTATTAATGATGTGTCCACTCGAGTATTGATGGAACAGCTCCCAATAGAGCGCGTGATATGTTTTAGATGGGAAACTAATGCGGAATGAGGATCGATAATGACCTGAAATAGGGGCATTGTCCTGAAGATAAGCGACGTCCGGAACCATGTGTGAAGAATAGTTGTAATGGACAGACATCATTTGGCGATAAATCTATTTATAAATGCCGGGATAATGAAATAGTTTAGTGTAAATCACAACTGGGGCTAGGTTTTCACAAACTGTTCAGTGTGAGCGGTACAAAGCACTCTCAGTCCATCAAGAGGAGTGTAGCCGCTAATTTTGGACATTAAAGTTTTTATGGATAACCAATTCTTTATTCTGTTTAACTCAAAACAGCCCCGAAACGTCATAAGAAAAACATTTTTATCCGTAAAACGTTTGATGTGTTCAATTTTTTCCAGATTATCATTCCATCAAAGAAAATGCTAAAATAAAAAAATCTGACAGACTGATGGGCATTTATAGATAGTTCATATTTCTTCCAAGCAGGTACCTGTAGGTTAGGCGCACAATCACCTGAATGACTTTATCCTCTGTATAAACCATAATCAAATATGACTAATGATGCCTTACGTTTTCATCTGAAGTCGATCTTTACAGAACACACGGTATGGCATGCTGGCTATTTCTGGATGCTGAGGGCGACATAAATAGACCCATGAAGACGTTAAGCTGTATCCCATCGATTGCACCTACGTCCCATACAAACTATTTTCTGAAGCCTTGTGGTGCTGAATGCAAATATAGTCGACTGTGCTCACTAATGCCCGACATCCACTGAAATCATTCGCTACACATGTATATAAGGGCAAACTCGATAATTGTAATGAAAGATAAATTTGCGGGGATTATGCTCTGTACATACATATCATACCTTTGTTGTTTCTTCAAGCTAGATCGGTGCTAACATATATACAGTATACAGTCAGAAGATACGTCATGTTTACATTACATCCATAATTATTGATTTCAAATATTGATTTGGAATATATTGCAGAAGACTGAATTTGCAGATATCAATGTCGTATATTGTCGATGGTGTCGATGATGGTGTTACCGACGTTGACATAAAGGAGTTGCGTTATTGATTGAGTCACTGCATTAGTCGTGCTTCATGGACTGGAACTGCTAGCACATCCTCCAGCTCATGAGGTAATGATAAATACTTTATCAAATATAGAATGGAAATAATCCATTTGAGAGACGACACAATACAAATGAATTAATGCTTTGTGAGAACGAGAAGAGGTGTGCTTTGTGCCAGACAATTGCCTGTCGCCCCTTGGAGATACAACGTTTTCCTGTACGATGTTAGGCAACATACAAACACGAAAACACCTTTTTGGCAAATTGTGAGAATGGCAGGTGCTATCGGTGGCTTTCAGTTTTCTGATTTTCAGTGATCCATTTGTATACTTTTACCATTATTTCACTTTTTACGCCCAATGGAATCTGTTATGGCAGATACTGTTTCTTGTTTTCTAGTGTTGACAACTTGTCTTTACATTGTAGTCTGAGGAAGCTGATGATGAGACACTAAATGATACAGGGGACCAGTCCACATTTGAGGTAAACCCGTAGACGGTTACCAATTGGATAAGACACGCTAGGTCGGGTATGGTTTAGTCAAGTCAAGACACATGAAAGGAGCTCAGTGAGAGCTTGTAATTCTCCCACATACGTTACTTTTTTTAATGAGATGTATAACACCTACACCTAAATGTAAGTTCGGCGTCTGCGAGGCACGAAGAAGGCCTCGTCCGACATATCGATAGCGTATTCTCCCATACAACAACCTACAAGTTCTGTCGACATATCATGTCTCATAGATCGCGTAGCAGAGTATGACTATCATTACAAACAGACTAAAGGTTATACACACAAATTATTTATTTATTTTATCGAGGCTAATATCAAACATAAAAGATAAACATTGAGGTATAGCATTAAGTATATGTAGGAACTGTTCTTGGCTGACACACATGACATTCACATCATTGACCGCTGACTTTCACCTGCCAGTGATCAGACTTTACATAAAGCTGCATATATACATAACATGTATACATGCTGCACATAAAAACGTTCTGTCTTGATCAGATGTTCGTGATCTGTTTAAAGCAGATCTACTTGTTTATGCAGCGTTAGCACTATAGGTGTGAAACTTCAGTTTCCTCTCAGGTCAAGGTCGGACGGTCCTTCCAAGGCTGATGTTGTAGACGGACTTCTTTGGACGGGCGTCGAGACTGGCCTTCCAGATGGGACTCCCTGACTGGCCTCTGAGAGTGCTTAGTGCATAAGTCACGTGGGCATGACTTTCATTACATCTTTGGTCATTTAAAGGATCATCATGAGCCTCAACCGCGTCTTCTGTTTCCAGCGTCACATGACTTCCTCATCAGTTTGACCTTCACCTCCTCCTTAGGAACAATGGCACCCCGGGCTTCTAACTGAAGGTTAAGTTTTGTGTCTTCTGCTTTCTGTATGGTAAACTTTTGTAATATTTTGGCCATCGTAATCTTAGCTTCTAGGATGGCGAACCTCATTCCAATACAAGCACGTGGCCCCGCCCCAAAGGGAAGGAAGGTATATCCAGCTGCAGCACTCTTCTTTTCATTGGAGAATCTTTCCGGGTCAAAAGTTTCCGGACTTTCCCAGAATTCCTCGTCATGGTGGAGAGCCCATACGTTGGCATGGATGTTCATACCAGCAGGGATGGTGACGCCATTGTACGTTTTCGTTTCAGCTGCCCTTCTTGTCACAATCCTGAAAAGAAACAGGATAATAAATTTAATAGATTATTAAGTACTACGTTCTGTTCTTTGTTCAAATTATACATAACTCTATGAGTGAATGGGTATGTATTCCAAGTCGTATGGGCAATATGTCATCATTTAAGTCCGTAGATATACATGTTACTCGATACCACGCCTGTTAGCCGTTAATACGAAATATGAAAATAACGTTTAATGACACAACCGTACTGACATCGTTACTGTGTGATTACATAGTGAATGTTAGAAAGTTAATCACAATTATAACTTATATTACATCTTTTGTTTTCCCACAATGCTATCAAAAATGTAGGAAATCGTGAATATTAGGGGTGTCACAATTCAGTCTCACTTCGATTCGATACGATTATCGATTCAAGTCGTTCGATTCGATTAATTTCAATTCGATTCACCGAAGCTGAGGACAAAGTCACGTTTGTTGTAATATCGGTTTAATTTGGCAAACTTTGGAAAATTGGCACAATGCACAATTAGTACACTGTAGAGACAAGTTGTCAACAAATACTCACTGAACATGTGATCATGAAATTAAGTTTCAGTCACGAACTCTGGTGTCAAGCGTTCATTTGACTGTAATGTCACTGTAAGTCATTTGGAATGACCGTGTTCTGTACAAGGGATTTTCACTTGAAAGACATGCCCTCAGGGCACTTACAATGTCTCCGGCAGTGGAGAATACCCTCTCACTGGCCACACTTGTAGCAGCGAATTTTCAACATAATTTCTTACGATTTCAGGTGAAATAAACTCTCAGTATTAGAAAGTAAGTACTTTATGAATCGAATCGAAATGGATGCATTGGAAATCGAGATCGAATCGTACATCTATCGATTCGAATTTCGATGAACCGAACCGAATCGTGACACCTCTAGTGAATATGAATAATTAATTCCTATTAGAACAATTAGATAGGCGTTGACGAAAAAAGTTAATGCCTGTGAAACATAACGCCAAAATGTATTCGATAGCTTTCACGTGTCGCGCACGTGTGTAGAGCGTCAGTCGTAGTTTACACGTTTACAAGGAAGATCGATAATTGTCTGTAAGCCATTATTTCTGTCAATCATATTGATTCTGCTTATCGTACAGTTCAGATTAAATAGATTTCAATCATTGTTAGCGTTTTAGAAGTATGCAGTGTCCAAAACGATCAGTGTTTCAGAACCTTTGATTAGCAGACTATAGAACAGGTACCAAGAAACCACAAGCATGACGAACGTGTTGGGATGCATATATTCCACGAAGAGGGAACAGATGTTAGATAAATCATTGCGGTATTAGGCACTATTATTCAAAAAAGCTAACATTGAAAATTCGCATCTCATCCCTTTCGGCCAGAAACATACTGTCTCTTTCATTTTTGGAAATGATAGTTCCCCTTTTTTAAGAGTATATGGTACGCCATATGATGTGCTGTACTTACAATGAGGCAGTTGGGTAGAGGCGACAGACTTCATCGAACACCTTATCGAAGTAATTCAGGTTCTGAACGGAGTCATATGTGATGTCACGCTGAAATGAATGAGATACAAACTATAACACACTGTAACACCCGAATATTTAGCACAACACCTAACGATTAGAAATTACTTTTTAATTTTCGTGTATTCAGCTAAGAACAAGACAGTACGGAATAATTGCAAAATACACTTGAATGATAGGGTAGCATAGTGGCTAAGGCGTTCGCTCGTCAAGCCAAATGCCCGAGTTCGACTCCCCACATGGAGACAATGTGAGATTTCAATTTCTGGTGACCAATAGAATATTACTAAAGCAGCGTGAAACTACCTTCACTCACTCGCATAATAATTAAAACCAAGTGTAACATATTATCTCAGCCTACCTGTCCCACTTTCTTTTCGATCTCTGAGGTGAGTTTCTTATGCACGTCCGGGTGTACAGCGAGTATGTGACTGAAGAAAGCCAATACTGTGCTGGTGGTTTCGTATCCCGCCAGAAGGAAGGTCATACTCTGCGCCACCACCTCTCTGTCAGTCATTGCCTTCTTCAGGGGATCCTTCTCGTTACCTCGGGCCTTCTCGGGAAACAACATCATCTGGACCAGGTCCACTATGCTACTGTTTTCCTGAAAAAATAAGACATTTAGATATATTAATGTGGCCAGATTAACATTCAGTGATCATTGGTATGATGCATTGCTTACTGGAATTACTAGTGACGTCAGTGTTTGGATACATCCTTTGGTAGTATCATCCGAAAGATGTTGGGGTGTGAGATTAGTTTCATGAAGACGTACCCCCATTTCTTTTCTGATGGTTATGACTTCCTTCATCTGCTCGCGCAGCCAGACTACGGGATTCATACCAAAGATGACCACGAGGTTCTTGAGGAAGAACACCACGTAAGAGAGGAAAGGAAGAAACACTGCAAGACACAAAACACAAGGTTAAGTACATGGTTTGGAATGCACCGTATTTCACAATTTATAAAACCAATAATATTATATTTTAACTATATTTATATTAAATTTAGAATAGTGTTCTCTTTTGTCATTAGGAAGATACTCAAAACTTAACTAGTGGAGTACTTACTGACTAAGGGGAGGATGAGAGTCTTGGACAGAGTGTTGAACAAAGTCCTGATGTTGTTGAGGAAAGGGTCGTTGGGGTCGGTCTGGGCATCTGTGCGGAGGCCGAAAGCGCACCTGCCGATGACGTCAAGGGTCAGACATTGGAAGGTACTGTAGATATCAAAGGAGTCCCCGGATGCTGCCTTCTTTTCCAAGTTGTCAATCAGAATGTCAGCAGTGTCCGTTATGATTGAAAACATCTGTAGCAAACAGAACAGAGATGAGAATAAGAATTTAGCTGTATACATTAGTTTTTTAATAAAGATCATGTTCATGTTCATATGTTCTTCACTATGCGAATTTAACAACATTTGTATGAACATATATCATAAAATGTTTTAAACGTTTTGCATTACGATGAAATCTATCATGCTCACCTGCTTCATTTTCCCAGAGCTGAATGCAGGTGTCAACAGGTTCCTACTCCGTTTCCATTGCTGACCGTTCTCCAGGAACAGCCCAAGACTCTTCCGGGGTGCCAGGGGGAATTGTTTACGGCATTGAAAGTTCTTGAAATCCTTCACCAGAATTTGTTTGAGAAGGTCAGGGTCACTAACGGACATGACAGGAGTGTAGCCCTCAAAGTAACCAAAGATTCGTCCGTATTTCTTACTCCAGTCAACGGTTGCTTGAAACTGGCCTTTCTTCATGATTTCCATCAGATTGCCAGAGATGATTGAAGGTTCCGGCCCAGGGATTCCTAGACGCTTGAACACGCTGAAATGGCGCTTCAGATGCCTTCAGAAAAAGAAGATCATGATTATATTTCAGATTTAAATATCAGATTTAAAAATAGAGAGTTACAAACTAAACTGAAATGAATTTCAAAACAATCTTAGCTCTTATGATTATTATTTCTCACACGCTTCGTACATCCATATTGATTATAAAAATATGTTCTCATAAAATAATAAATATATCATTTCTGCTAAAATACAAATAGACTAAGACAACTGGGAATATGTCATCATACATATACCATCTATAACTATGTTACAAGAGACGTTTGGCTTACCAGAGGAATCCAGCAAGGAGGACCACAAGGGTGAGTACTATCTCAATGAGCATCTTGTATAACGTCTGGTAGAACACAGGTTGTCGTGTGGCGAGATCCGGGGATGCTGGGCCTTATATACTGTCCCCGTATCCTTTCCCTAGTGTGAATACAGGAAGAGGGAGGAGTCTAAATGCCTATTCTTAGGTTTGCTCTCTACTGGAGAGGCCTCGGTTATCACAATGATAAGATATTGTCCTAAAACTGGTAAGCTTCAGACAAAATTAGACACCCTCAAACCAAGAATATTTACGACGAACCCTTTGTTATCGATTCAGATAATACCAGCTTATATCTGTTCTATCAGAAGTAGGGTAGCGCTAAATACAGCCTCAATGGTCTATTTATGGAAAAGTTTTATATTTTAATCGATAATTAAGTAAATCGGTAAAATTATGTGAGTACTAACAACGTTGTAACAAAAGTGTTTGTGTGTCAGTTGTGTCTGAAGAGGCACTTATGACAAGAGACCTAAACGTGAAAACATACCACTCAAGCCACTCTGTTCAAGACAGGTAAATTGTGTATATACAAGTTTCCTAGATCACGGTAACCCCGCTAGGGGCAAATCAAGCAATAAGTGTGGGCGACAATTCTCAATCCCTGGTATCTTATCGAGAACAAAATAGCCCGGGTCTTGCGTTCACTCAGGCTTCTTGGCTACACTTATATAACCTTATATATGTTACAAAAAATACAGAACATTAGATATATATTTTTCCCAACGATCTAAGTTACCTCCTATAAAAATATTGCTTCCCCCTAAGAATAATCATTAGATTATTTGAAGATGTAAACAGAGTCCGAGTCTATATGACACTGGAGACAATCATTTACGTTAAGTTTTTCAAGCATATTCGTGTCCGATCCCTTTCTCACCACATTGTATTCTATCTCGCCTTATTTGTTTACATCGAACTTTATGACACACATGTCTTAAATTTAATTACTTAATTAAATGTTTGTATTTTTTTGTGATTTGTTTTTTATATGATTGTTGGTAAACATTAACGTGCACTGGTAACGCCTTTTAATGTTTGAGATATTGAAAGATACAATAATGAAGACCGGAATTGGATCAATTGCAGTATATTGATGTTTTTGTAAAACTGTCATGTATGGAAATGTGTACACGCCCACACGCCCACACGCCCCCTCACTATTAGCTTGGACTAGCAGTAGCTTTGTATTCAGAGTATGACGCAAACAGCTATCAAATAATAGCAGTGCAGACAATGCTCTACAATGATTCCTCGATGTCATATGCATAATTATGTGCGTGATATTGAACTCATTCTAATAAGTGTGTCACAGAGTTATTGAAATAAATTGAACTGTATTAAATACATATTGCCGGCCTTAAATATTTTATAGTCCAACTCGGGCAATAAAAACCCATTGTGAAGTTTATATTCAGGTGTACTTAAATCTAGATTAAACCTGTATCTTCGACAATGTACGTCATCGTCAATCTATTACACCTGTCCTTGTGTGTCCAAGGATTAGAATTGATTATAATGAGTTAGAAATTAATTATGCATGAGACTGCTACAATGTAAATGAGTTACAGTTATACCGTTCTATCTAACAGTTTTATCTACCTAGTATACGTTACGCTTTCAACAAGCAAATGTGCAAAGCCATCGGCGATACCATCCTGTACATTTAGATGCATGTTACGAAATAATGTACGTGTTGAAGAGACCTTTATTTCAAACAATAGTACACCTTGATGAATGCAGATATGTTAAAGAAGAAAGGACCCTTTTGGAAACAAGTATACTTGTTTCAGTTAAGAGTGAGTGTGTGAGTGAGTATAGTTTTACGCCGCTTTTAGCAATATTCCAGCAATATGACGGCGGGGGACACCAGAAATTGGCTTCACACATTGTACCCATGTGGGGAATCGAATCCGGGTCTTCGGTGTGACGAGTGGACTCTTTAACCACTAGGCTACCCTACCGCCCCTTTCAGTTAAGAAGGAAACAAACCTTTTGTATGGAATTTATCAGATGTATCCATATGTGAACTCGATGCCGCTTACTTGTACTACAAAGGTGATCAGGTGATTGCTCATATAGTTAAATATTCTTACGTAGTCTCTCTACATGTACTCCTACTTCTGTATAGCATTAACTGAGGAGATTAAACTTACACTTTGACATGTCAACTGTGCTGAATAGAGTCATTCAGATATCTCGCCCTTGTTTCTTGAATATTGAACTGTTAGTGAAGATTAAGTAGCGTATAGAACTTTAACGTTCAGACAGGAATAGAGAAGACAACAGTGGTAATTTGATATCCTTAGGAAAGTATAAACTGACATAAAAAAAACCTTATTCCTGTGGTCTCTGTGGTTCTCTGTTCTTGATCACACTAATGACAGTGGTACAATTAGTGATGTAGTGTGCTTTACACAGTCCTGATAGTGGTACAACTACTGATACAGAATGTAACTGTCGCAATACTGACAGTGGTACAACTATTGAGGAATGGTGTAACTATCGCAATACTGACAGTGGTATAACTATAGTCGAATTGTGTAACTGTCGCAATACTGACAGTGGTACAACTATTGAGGAATGGTGTAACTGTCGCAATACTGACAGTGGTACAACTATTGAGGAATGGTGTAACTGTCGCAATACTGACAGTGGTATAACTATTGAGGAATGGTGTAACTATCGCAATACTGACAGTGGTATAACTATTGAGGAATGGTGTAACTGTCGCAATACTGACAGTGGTATAACTATAGAGGAATGGTGTAACTGTCGCAATACTGACAGTGATACAACTATTGAGGAATTGTGAAACTGTCGCAATACTGATAGTGGTACAATTAGTGAGGAATGGTGTAACTATCGCAATACTGACAGTGGTATAACTATTGAGGAATTGTGTAACTGTCGCAATACTGACAGTGGTATAACTATTGAGGAATGGTGTAACTATCGCAATACTGACAGTGGTATAACTATAGTCGAATTGTGTAACTGTCGCAATACTGACAGTGGTATAACTATTGAGGAATGGTGTAACTATCGCAATACTGACAGTGGTATAACTATAGAGGAATGGTGTAACTGTCGCAATACTGATAGTGATACAACTATTGAGGAATTGTGAAACTGTCGCAATAGTGATAGTGGTACAATTAGTGAGGAATTGTGTAACTATCGCAATACTGACAGTGGTATAACTATTGAGGAATTGTGTAACTGTCGCAATACTGACAGTGGTACAACTATTGAGGAATGGTGTAACTATCGCAATACTGACAGTGGTATAACTATAGTCGAATTGTGTAACTGTCGCAATACTGACAGTGGTACAACTATTGAGGAATTGTGTAACTATCGCAATACTGATAGTGGTACAACTATTGAGGAATGGTGTAACTATCGCAATACTGACAGTGGTATAGCGGGCAACTATTGAGGAATGGTGGTAATTTATCACGCATTGAGGAATGGTGTAACTATACCGACAGTGGTACAACTATTGAGGAATTGTGTAACTATCGCAATATACTGGATTGAGGTGGTAACTGTCGCAAACTGACATACAACTATTGAGGAATTGTGTAACTGTCGTAATACTGATAGTGGTACAACTATTGAGGAATTGTGTAACTGTCGCAATACTAAACAGTGGTACAACTATTGAAGAATGGTGTAACTATCGCAATACTGACAGTGGTATAACTATTGAGGAATGGTGTAACTATCGCAATACTGACAGTGGTACAACTATTGAGGAATGGTGTAACTGTCGCAATACTGATAGTGATACAACTATTGAGGAATTGTGAAACTGTCGCAATACTGATAGTGGTACAATTAGTGAGGAATGGTGTAACTATCGCAATACTGACAGTGGTACAACTATTGAGGAATGGTGTAACTGTCGCAATACTGACAGTGGTACAACTATTGAGGAATGGTGTAACTGTCGCAATACTGACAGTGGTACAACTATTGAGGAATGGTGTAACTGTCACAATACTGATAGTGGTACAACTATTGAGGAATGGTGTAACTATCGCAATACTGACAGTGGTACGACTATTGAGGAATGGTGTAACTGTCGCAATACTAAATAGTGGTACAACTATTGAGGAATGGTGTAACTGTCGCAATACTGATAGTGGTACAACTATTGAGGAATGGTTTTACTGTTGATAGTGGCACAAATACTGATAGTACTACAACTAGTGGAATGGTGTAACTATCGAGGAATGACAGTGGTACAACTATAGAGGAATGGTGTAACTATCGCAATACTGACAGTGGTACAACTATTGAGGAATGGTGTAACTGTCGCAATACTGATAGTGGTACAACTATTGAGGAATGGTGTAACTATCGCAATACTGACAGTGGTACAACTATAGTGGAATTGTGTAACTGTCGCAATACTGATAGTGGTACAACTATTGAGGAATTGTGTAACTATCGCAATACTGACAGTGGTACAACTATTGAGGAATGTGTAACTATCGCAATACTGATAGTGGTACAACTATTGAGGAATTGTGTAACTATCGCAATACTGACAGTGGTACAACTATTGAGGAATTGTGTAACTATCGTAATACTGACAGTGGTACAGCTATTGTTACAGTGTGTGGCTAGCGTAATACTGACAGTGGTACAACTATTGATAAAGTGTGTATTTACCACAGTGCCGACAGTGGTGCCGACAGTGTGCATACTAGGGTCTACAGTATTTTTCTGTGTATCTTAATTGTTTCACTATGTGGTCATTCTCGTCTTTGATCTTCTTTAGTGACACATCTTTATATATGTTATCTTTTACTGTAACTCTTTTTGTCCTTTTGTTTTGTCGTCTGTGTCAGTTCAAGGGTAGTTTATAGACACTTGTGTGTGTGAATCAGCGTTCACACTGACACTTCCATTTCACGACCAGAGCTTGAATCATAGCTCAACGGTTCAAAAGTGGCGGGAGATAGCGCGAGTCGTATTCGGTATTTGAGGTAGCCAGAATGTATTTCTGTAACAGGGTCAACAAGATGATAATGATGAGAGATCCAAGTGTCAACAACCCAGCCTGTAAAGACAGATGCAAGAGGAAAAGGAGTCAAGCAATTATTTATTGACATTAAATCAAACTGCACACATTTATATATACATTAGATTAACGTGTATATTCTACAAATATATTACACATATTAATGAGATGCTACTGTCTTGTTTTAAATTATAAGTGCTGTTAATTTGAAGAGTTCAGTTTGTAACACATGATCAGTATGTAACATATGCTATATTTGGGAAGTCGCGGTGGCTGAGCGGGTTAGGCGGCTGACTTTGTGTGCTGGCGATTAGGTGCCTGACTCTGAGGGTGTGGGTTCGAATCCTGGATGGGACTCAACCCAACAAAAGTACTAGAATCTGTACTTTACTAAGAAAGTGTAATCCCATATGTAATATAACATATGTTACATTTGATCACTTTCTAAATGACATTGTGTAATCACGTGATCAGTATATTTCAGAATGGGGACCACCGCCCTTCCAACTGCCCCAGATTATGTATTATTTGACTCCTCCAGTCAATAAACATTCTACAGTTTAAATCAAAATTTAATTATGAGTTGTCTGTCTTCGGATCGAAGCGCCTTTCTCGCAGGGTCTTCTCATTTACCCACCACCTATTGTTCTAGGTGGGCAAATCACTGAAGCGGAATGATCCTCTTGACAATAGATATCTCTGAAATTTTGATCCGTGTGAAATAAGGCATTAACTGTGGTACATAGCTCATCTACTCATGTCCTCTTTTTTTTCAGAAAGCACAAGTCTGTTGTTTCTTGGGCATTTACAGGATTCTGTCAGCGCAGGTTGCTTTCTCCGTGCGTCATGCATGAAAACCTTGGAACCACACACTAGGGATTGCTAGACGTCACGGGTTGTAGTGTTACTGGGTGGTCAGGTCGAAACTCAGTCAGCAATAAGGGACAATTTAGATCCTGTACTGACTTAGTTCTGGTGTTACCCAGCTACACTTACTGGCTTGGGTTTATATTTTATACCCATTATTTCTAGTAATCCGTGGGTAACCAATTTTCAAGTTACATCACATTATGCTCAAACCTAACAACTCACCAACTGACTATGCCATTTCACGAAATCTCTATTAGCATTTTCTTAGCTGGGCGTCTGACCAGAGAAGTCACAAAAGATTTTAAGCGAAACCAGCGACAGTTTAATTCATAATGTCAGCTCCATTAAAGTGGAGAAATATCTATATATAACCACTGGTTCCATTAACAGTACAATACACCTTTACACCATCCTAGACAGATCGAAGTATTCCAAGGTCAGTGCCGCATTTCTTACAGCCACCATTTCAATAGACCGGAAACACGGCTCATTCATGGACATGGCATTCAGGACACGTGACCTACTCGGGATTGTGGCACGAATGGTGCATGTAATACAATATTAGCTGCATAAAAATGTCGTCAATAATTCGCTTATTATTGTTGGCGTCGTATATTGCCTGCAGGTGTTACAGACCAAGCACCCTGGGAGTGGTAAGAAAGCCGTGATGATTAATTGATAAGTGATGTTGTGTATGAGGCAATTACTTTAAGTCCGTTGAAACATTAATATACCATGTCTCGTCGTCATGTAAAACTCTTTACAATGTTCAAGTCAGTGTAAGGGCGTATTTAGAGTAGAAAAACAAATAATGAACTCGTATCCCTCGTGGTTGTAATCAATTCATCCATGTCCCATTGATGGCTCGGTTGTGCATGGGAAGGTAGGTTGTAATCTTGGAGGTCAAGGTCAAAGCGATGTTCCAAGGTTTGCCGTCGTCAGTCAGTCTGGAGCAGTTGAAGTTGTTGTTTTTGTGTTAAACAATGCCGGATTCATCAATACTGCAATTATGTGACGCCTTTTGAACATAATCCAGTGTGAATTTGACACACCATAGGTTGATATTATGATCAACGACCGATCCCATCGAAACATGTTGCTGCAATAACAATCATACCACTGAGCCTACTGCCCTAATATTCGCCTCTTATGGCAAGGTTGGGTTACGCGGAACCAAGTCGAACCCGGAATCGCCAAGGGATGTAATTTATAAGATTCTTACATCATGAAATGTGGTAAACATGGGTGAGGGTGGCATGCAATCCTGGTGATACAAAAACGGAATATAACAGGATGGGATCCTGTATTGCAGAAATCCGATATGTATTTGTTGTAGTGTTTTATTCAAGGATCTGTGCCTGCACACGTTATCCATGCTGAAGTCGACAAAAGTCACGTACACCAGAGAATGATTCTGATGTGAATAGTACTAACATTGTTGACGAAATAAGCATGACCTGATTTCGTATTTCTTATCAAAAGTAATGAATTTGCACGATGATATGAAAGAAAGAGAAATTGTCATATTTCCACGACCACAGGCGTCAGTTGAGAGAGATGCTAGTAGAGAAATGTAAAGAGGTCGCCTATCTCTCGCATAAATCACATGAACGACTATCTCGTGAAGAGGAACCCAAATCTGACTTACTGCAACTGAGAAATGATTTAAAGCATAAAACCTTGAAATCTAAACCTTCGCGAATCTGAAACAAGTACCATCACATCAATTGATCATGACAGGCGACCATGTAACTGTATATGATGCTTACATCATCAAATGTGCTAAACATAGGCGAGCGTGTTATGCAACCCTGAACATATTCTTACACATCAATTTATCCAAAACTGGCACAATGACATTATTTCTAGTCCTAAGGGTATACACTATCAGCACCTAAAGCCATTTCCCAATTTTGATGTATATCTCCTCCTTCCAAAAGGCACTTCTTTACCATTATTGAGATTTAGAACATGTAACCATAGTTTACCTATTGAGACGGGCCGCTGGTATAATATTCCAAGGGACGAGAAAACGTGTCAACTATGCACTTCTAAAAGCATCGCAGATGAATACCACTATATTTTTCATTGCAAAGCATTAGATACTTTGAGGAAAGAATATTTACCCTCCCACCTAACCTCTTTTCCCAATGAAACAAAGTTCACGAAAATATTATCTGTAAAAACATCTCGAGACATAGTAAATCTATCAAAATATATCCTACATCTATCATCTCTTGTCAGAAAAAAATGTTAATATGTTGTTTACTGCCATCTTGAATTTGTATTTGTATTTGTATATATGTTTACAATATATGCTCTTGTACCACCACGGTGGTTTATGAGAATAAAGAATTGAATTGAATTGATGATACAAAACAGGGTAAAACGGGGTGGGGTCCTGTATATGACAGCCGAAGCTGTCGCTGTAACTGAATTTTAGTAAATGTTCACTGTGCTGTCTTTATACTTTGGCTAGATAATAAATCCACAGAAGACCCCACCCCCTACAAGATCACTAAGAAAAGATCCAATAGCCAAATTGGAAAGTCCACTCCAAGAACTTCAGTATAACAGAGAGGTAATTGAAACTAGTCGTCCAAAAAGTCGATTTTCAGTTATAAAATGAATACTAGTACCCCAGAGACCTGACGTGTATTCTCCGGGAGTTATATATTACATAACTGAAGACAACAACGAAAAGTTAGTGCAGAATATTACGATATGTGTGTGTAACTGATCGTTGACATGCGTGTAGCAAGCCATTTTTTCCTGTAACTTATCTATACATGTTTGCCTGTACATGAAATATGGAAAATAAAAAAAAAAAAAAAAAAAAATTTCGTGTAAGCCCGATTGGTTGCAAAGCTTTATACTTAGATATATTGAGGGCTTGCCCAACCTTTTTAGCAACAATCATGTGTAAGCCCGGGCTTTTTCTATAATGGTAGCTACGGCCCTGGTTGAGATCAAGCTGAACGTGATTTGATATTTCTCGTCAATACTTTGTTTATGCATTTTATTACCACTTTCATTTTAGTTTTGTACAAGTCACTGCCCTCAAGATAACCCGTTCGAAAAAACACAGTGATAGTGGACCGATGGCTACAAAAATAGATTATGTTATTTTGGATGTTATCAGCACATCCTCCCACCCTCTATATCCATCGCCATGTGACTCTCACCCATTGTTCCTTGATAAAGGGGGATACAGTGTGTAATTATAGTGATCCGGTGCTATATCGAGCTTGTCCCGTGATAAGACGCTCCGCTGGAGGAGTGCTCCCCCAACGTGAGGTTACTGATCGGAGAACACTCCCTTGATCCTGTTGAAATCGTGGTGTTACTGGTCTGAATACACAACTTCGTCTGATTGATAAATTTGTGAGGCTTCTTCCTTGTTGAGAAGTAGAGACTTCACTTTAAGATGGGGAATAGTTCCTACCACCGTACCCACTTACGACCTGCAACGTTGTGGGTTTGTCTTCCTGAGTAACCACCACCGTACCCACTTACGACCTGCATCGTTGTGGGTTTGTCTTCCTGGGTTGCCACAACCATACCCGCTTACGACCTGCATCGTTGTGGGTTTGTCTTCCTGAGTTACCACCACCGTACCCACTTACGACCTGCATCGTTGTGGGTTTGTCTTCCTGGGTTACCACCACCGTACCCACTTACGACCTGCATCGTTGTGGGTTTGTCTTCCTGAGTTACCACCACCGTACCCACTTACGACCTGCATAGTTGTGGGTTTGTCTTCCTTAGTTTCTACCACCGTACCCGCTTACGACCTGCAACATTGTGGGTGGTTTGTCTTCCTGAGTTGCCACCACCATACCAGCTTACTACCTGCATCGTTGTGGGTTTGTCTTCCTGAGTTACCACCACCGTACCCCCTTACGACCTGCATCGTTGTGGGTTTGTCTTCCTGAGGTACCACCACCGTACCCGCTTACGACCTGCATCGTTGTGGGTTTGTCTTCCTCAGTTGCCACCACCGTACCAGCTTTTTTTAATATTTTGTTTTATTACCAGCTCCACCTTAAAGACTAAGCCCCGGTCTTAGGGTCGGGACGTCAATTACTAAAGATGACAACAACGACCATTGCAAGAATTACTTATCTCAAAATGAGGCACACAGCTCGTCGAACACTGATCGGTCAAATTCGATAGTGGAAAAAGGGTCTCCTAGGGTCTTCTCGATTCAATAATAGAGACTATTTATAGTCATGTCTTTAGTACGGCCTGATCAGGCCTTTGAGTTGCCCTGACTATGTAAGAGAACGAGATGTGTCAACCACGTACATCAGACTATTGGAACACTCAGAGGGACGAGTGCACATACCCTATAAGTATCAATGTCCCCAACCAACGTACACGTGATACTGAGTGATGAAACTGTCTGGCCTGAAAACGATGTAAAGGCGAGTGGTGCAGATGGTCCCTCGTCAATATACAGTGCACTCCCTCTAAACAGACATCCCTCTAATCCGACATTCCCCTGTAAACCGACATATTCATTTGGTCCCGAATTTGTCCCTGTATAATATTATATAAGAAACTCCCTCTAATCCAACATCCCTCTATTCCGAATTCCGACAATCAAATCCGGTCCTACATCATGTTTTAGTGCAAACTGACCCTCTCTAAAACGACATTGTAATTTCTCAAGAGATTGCATCAGCCAACACATGGTGTACTTTGTGTATTTAGCAATCAACACGCTTGGAACTGCCAATGCGTAATAGGATTAACTGTTCATTACAATATAACACCAGGATTAGAATTGATCTTCAGTAACCCATGCTTGTCGTAAGAGGCAACTAACGGGATCAGGGGTGGGTGTGGGGGGTGGGGTGGTCAGACTCGCTGACTTGCTTGATACATGTCATCGTATCCCAGTTGCATAGGTCGATGCTCAGTGTGGTAGCCTAGTGGTTAAAGCGTTCGCTCGTCACGCCGAAGACCCGGGTTCGATTCCCCACATGGGTACTATGTGTGAAGCCCATTTCTGGTGTCCCCCACCGTGATATTGCTGGAATATTGCTAAAAGCGGCGTAAAACCAAAAACTCACTCACTCACTATAGGCAGCAAGCCAACACTTATACTTCGAGTTCGGTTACCATGCGCTAATGTGGAGTGAGTGTACTCCCAACAACATCTATTATCCTATGGACCTATGTGTTATTTCCTCACAGCAAGGACAAGTAATTATCCCTGGTGATATCAACACAGCCAATAGACATACTCGCTCCAATTGTCTTCAAAGGGTTCTCGAAGAGAGAAATCTTTCCTCTATTGTACCTTTAGATGGCAGTTCGATTCATACATTCAATAAAAAAATGTAACGATGTCAGAACGATGACTGATTATGTCTTTGTTAAGAATGATTATCTACCAAATGTTATTGGAAACGCTCTAAACACGGCCACATGCTACGATATTTCCCAATTCGTGTTTGCATTAGAAATGATGAGTCACGTAAGATTTATGGAGGCAGGCATCAACGATCACGCTCAACTGAGAAAAGCTACTGAAATTGATTTGATGAACATTGCATTGTTACGAAACAGAAAACTTGAAATAGATTAAGTCAGAATAATTATAATTTATTTTTCATAATGCACATGAATGAGATTTAGCATATTTCTTTGTTGGGTTGAAACTATTTTGGGGAAATTTAACAACTTATAAAGTTTCCAAAAAGCAAGATTTTGTTTTGTCTTTTATCTTTTAGGGTAACAGTGTAAGATAATGTTAATATGCTAAATCGACTTTGTACCTAAATTGTTTTTTTTTATTGAATCCAACTAAAGGCCACGTTATTCAAAGCAGAGAGTCTTGAACTGAGTGGGGCTAGCCACCAGGTAATCCAACTCATGTGTTTAGTGGCCTTCAACATGGGGCGAGCGTTCTTATTTAGAGTTACTTCCCTTTGAATTGGTAAAGCGGAAAATGGCATGGCTCAGAGAATGACCGGCAATGTTTTTGTTTTGTGTTTTCTTTAGAAATGCGATTTGTTGATTTATTGTTTTAAAGACGAATAACTCAAGTATGGAAAGATCCAAAGCTGCACCCGGGAAGAAGGGTCCCAAACCAAAAGGTACGCATTTTAATGCAGATTCAGATATGGATAAAGGGGTTAGATTCTAAGATAAATTCCCGTCATCAGTATATAAATACTTTAGACCATAATCCACAAAGTAGACAGTATGTAGAAATTGACACTTTATGGGAGTACCAGAAACAAAAAATCTAAATTCTAAAGACCTTGTCTTTAGGACTGTCAGTGTAAATTCGACTTTATGCTCGTTAAGACACCTTTACCTTATTTATCGTCAAAGTACTGAGTCATAGATACGATATATTTAGCGAAAGGTTCGTCACTTTACAACCGTTACCGTGATAATTTCTTGTCAGCAAGTTTTTGCATAAAATTGTTCATGTTCTGTGGCCCAACTAATAAGGTGCTTGCTCTTAGTCTTAACCAGTGTGTTGAACCAGCAGTTTCTAGGGATAATTGTGAAATGTATTTAAGTTATGAGACCTCAGAAATTCTCACATCAACACAGCTAACCGGTGCCACAGTTCACCCACTTAGCTTAACACATTGACTGCATACCACGAAGTAGGCAGTCAAGTGTTAAGTTGTGAAATCACTGTGTAGAGTTGCACCAGTTTTTTATTATGTTTCTAGCAATGCCAGCACCATATCAGTGCTTGTGGGTTTCATCAAACTGACAAACATCTCAGAGCTGTCTCATATAAGATTTTCTGCCAACATTTTATGGACATGCCATCATCTAACTGAAATTCAAAGTAGCCTAAAACCACACAGGTTACTGACTAAGCAATATTGTGTGTTATTGTTAACAGGACACCCTCCGACAGGGGACTTCATTGCACTTGGTGTGTCGAAGGGAAAGGGTGCTGAGCCTGACACCAAGAGATCCACCAGTCCTCAGCCAGTCGGGAGAAAACCCACCTCGTCTGCTGACAGGAAACGAGAAGCTCCGGTTGCCACAGCAGCCACTGGGGGACTAGCTCCAAAGAAACCCAAACTTGGTCAAACGTTTATGCCGCTAGGTCGTCATGGAGACGTTGAACGGAAAGGATCCCCAGCTACAGTTATTTCTCTTCAGTTTGAAGAGACAGCTATTGATGGTAAATCAAAATACAGTGAAATCATTAGTACCAAAATCACAGGAATCTGTTGATTCCAGAATTAGAATCTGTCACTGTCAGAATCAACAGATTCACGTTATTGCTTCAGCTGAAATAAAGTTACAGTTGATGTGTAATTACTTTATTATTTGCTTACTCATATATTATTTTTCCCATGTAAATCAGCCCCCATGATGATCTGGAGTAGAATTGGTCTTCGGCAACACATGCTTGTTGTAAGAGGCGACTAACAGGATTCGGTGGTCAGACTCGCTGACTTGGTTGATGCATGTCATTGGATTCAAATTGCTTAGATTGATGTTCATGATCCTAATCACTGGAGTGTCTGGTCCAGATTATTTACCGACTACTGTCATATGCATGGAATATTGCTGAGTGTGGTGGCAAACAACAAAGAAACATCTAATTCAGCAATTGTGAAATAAAGTATTCACAGTGTTCAAACAGTTTGACAAAATAACCTATATAAACATGGTATACAGTGTATGTTCTCTATATTTCTAACATAGTCCTCAACCATAGAAAAACCTATCATTACACTCTTCCCATCTGAATAGAACAATACAGTGGTAATGTCCAAGCCTGCAGTATTGTTTCCTAGCCATCACTATAAAACCTGGATTAGGCAGGGTTAGTACAAGCAACTACAGGCACACATGACAGACACACAAGACATTACTGCATGATTTTACTGTGCTTGTATTGGACTGGTTCGGGTAGAACATGCCAGCAAATGTCGAGTGGCTATATTTTTATAAATTTCAAATGATCATATGATATGTTTTTTCTATTGATATTTCCATGTATTTTTGGGTGGTATTGATGTGTGTTGTTATGAATCAGATGCTTGATGATGATGATGATGATGATGATGATGTGTGTGTGACAGTGGACCCATGTGAGGTGTTGGATCAGTTGCTGGTGGCGGAGGAGTCTGGGAGTGACGAGAGGATCGAGGGACTGCTGTGTGGAGCTGTCAAGTCGCTACGATCAAACCGAGCAAAGCCTGACCCAGCTGTTTTCCTCTCACTGATGTATCTTGCCAAAACACGGCCCACCCTCTTCTGTAGTGAAGTTGTAATTGAAGTACGTATTCACCAGATCACTTCTTCAAATAAAACAAGTTTGACTGCAACTGTATTTGTCTTACTATTAGACAAGTTGTGCATGCATGTTTACCCAGTTGTCATGAAGATCTGGTAATGATTGTTTGTTTTTAATATACTTGAACACCACTACCTGCGTTTGTATGGTGTCATATTTTGTCAATTCTCCTTCAGGCTTTCTGCAGCTTGTTGAAGCGAGACATGTCCCTGAACTTCAAGGCCAAGGGGAACCCCTTGGTGTCAGTTGCTGGCTGCAATGTGCTCTATGCTGCCTTCATTGAAGAGGAGAACTGGCCTGATGACTTTGTCAAAGTACGCTTATATTGTTTAAATGTTAGAGCAACTCACGAGTGTCGTGTGAGGCGACTAATGGGATCAAGTGTCTTGACTCGCTGACTTGCTTGGTGTATGTCATCGTTTTCTAGATAGATGCTCTCGAGCTCAATCACTGGATTGTGTGGTACAGGGCCAAATACAGACCACTGTCATACAGCTGAATATTGCCGACTGCAGTGCTGCAGTGTGAACAGCAACAAAAAACTAAGCAAATACAGGGTTCACACGGGCTTGAGAAACCTGAAATGTGAACGTTTTACCCAAATAAGGCCCGAAATTTGTTTAAGCTAATTGCCACAAATTTGCCCTGAAAAGGCCATAAATTTAGCAAAACTTGTCAAGTTATGATTTTACATAAAACTGATGCATACAAAATACCTTACAATGATAATGTGTGTTAATTAATCTCCATTTTCCCATCATGACAATGTACCTAAGAGTTATTTCCCTTTGATAATCAGTCCCATATTCCACCAACCTCATGTTTGTTCAACTGTTTATGTGTTATATGTGCCTTTAAAGTAGTAGATTGGGCCCTAAAAAGGCCTGATAATTTGTACAAACCCTGAAATGACTGTTCAGCGGGCCATAGTTATTGAGTGGACAGAGCAAAACCTTTGGCCATACTTATTGAGTGAACAGTGCAAAACCTTTAGCAGAAGTTCAGCATAAAGCGAACAGATATTAGCAAATTGAAGGAGCATCTCAAACTATTTCAACTTACATTTCTCATATTTTGACTTCTATCGGGTAAAGTGATAAAGTCAGTACTATGTGCATAACATAGTGCTTATATGGATGTCAACTTCTGTGAAGTGTTGAACACAATTTTCCAGAGTATAATCTCATTCATGTGGTGCATGAAAGCAAATAGCCATATATGTACATGTAAATGCTTCTAGTATTTTCAAAGAATTGTATTAAAACTATTTACGTTTTTAACCAGTTTACTGTTTGGTTAGAGGTGTTATCCACAGGCTGATATCATTTTAAGGGAATGTTGCAGAAGCCAATATTGTGTTGTCATGGTTACAGGTATATGTAGAAGACTCACTTGGTGAACGTGTCTGGGTTGACCGAGATGACTGCAAAGGCTTTGTTGACAACATTCTGACTGCCTTCTGCACCAAGATGCCCCCTAAGAGCATGCTGGTAGCAGCCGACCCACCTAAAGGGGAATCTCCAGGATCAGGTACAACCATTCAACCAGGCTCAACCTATGCTGGTTGTTCGGAGGCAACTAACTGGATCCAGTGGTGGCTTGTGACATGGCAGATTGCATGTCATCATGCCCAAACACCATATGTCATTGTTCATAATATCAATCACTGGATTGTTTGGAGCAGACTTGATTGTTTATTGCTGGAATATGGTTGAATGCAGACTTGATTGTTTATTGCTGGAATATGGATGAATGCAGACTTGATTGTTTATTGCTGGAATATGGTTGAAAGCAGACTTGATTGTTTATTGCTGGAAAATGGTTGAATGCAGACTTGATTGTTTATTGCTGGAAAATGGTTGAATGCAGAATTTATTGTTTATTGCTGGAAGATGGTTGAATGCAGACTTGATTGTTTATTGCTGGAAAATGGTTGAATGCAGACTTGATTGTTTATTGCTGGAAAATGGTTGAATGCAGACTTGATTGTTTATTGCTGGAAAATGGTTGAAAGCAGACTTGATTGTTTATTGCTGGAAAATGGTTGAATGCAGACTTGATTGTTTATTGCTGGAAAATGGTTGAATGCAGAATTTATTGTTTATTGCTGGAAGATGGTTGAATGCAGACTTGATTGTTTATTGCTGGAAAATGGTTGAATGCAGACTTGATTGTTTATTGCTGGAAAATGGTTGAATGCAGACTTGATTGTTTATTGCTGGAAAATGGTTGAATGCAGACTTGATTGTTTATTGCTGGAATATGGATGAATGCAGACTTGATTGTTTATTGCTGGAATATGGTTGAATGCAGACTTGATTGTTTATTGCTGGAATATGGTTGAATGCAGACTTGATTGTTTATTGCTTGAATATGGTTGAATGCAGACTTGATTGTTTATTGCTTGAATATGGTTGAATGCAGACTTGATTGTTTATTGCTGGAAAATGGATGAATGCAGACTTGATTGTTTATTGCTGGAATATGGTTGAATGCAGACTTGATTGTTTATTGCTGGAATATGGATGAATGCAGACTTGATTGTTTATTGCTGGAATATGGTTGAATGCAGACTTGATTGTTTATTGCTGGAAAATGGTTGAATGCAGACTTGATTGTTTATTGCTGGAATATGGTTGAATGCAGACTTGATTGTTTATTGCTGGAATATGGTTGAATGCAGACTTGATTGTTTATTGCTGGAATATGGTTGAATGCAGACTTGATTGATTATTGCTTGAATATGGTTGAATGCAGACTTGATTGTTTATTGCTGGAATATGGTTGAATGCAGACTTGATTGTTTATTGCTGGAATATGGTTGAATGCAGACTTGATTGTTTATTGCTGGAAGATGGTTGAATGCAGACTTGATTGTTTGTTGCTTGAATATGGTTGAATGCAGACTTGATTGTTTATTGCTGGAATATAGTTGAATGCAGACTTGATTGTTTGTTGCTTGAATATGGTGAATTTTAGCTGGTTTGTAACAATGGTAATGGGAATACTGTCTGTGATCCGTATGTTCCTGTGTTGACAGCCAGTCCAGTGTTGCACTTGTTTGAGGAGGACGAGGGCTCCAAGGGCTCCGACGGTGGGGACAGCGAGAAGAGCTCTGTATCAGGAACAGACAGCGACAGTACCAATGTCTTTCAAAGGTCAGTGTTGACGTTGTGTATATATTGATAAAAGTCAAATCATGATAAATTCTATGAAATGTATTGTGATGATGTATCCTCTGGAGTAAATATTTACCAGGATATGGCTATTTGGATAGGATATTTGGTGAACGACACATCAGCTTTGCCAACAGGAAGGGGGTGAAATCAGCACATCAGTGCAATGTTGCAGTCTCCATCCCTCCGTGTTTCTTGACAGGTTTCCTTATCAACAAGACAGCATAGAATCCTACATCATGGAACTGATCCGTGAGCAGCTGATCCGCCGCCAGCCTATGGATGCTTCTGCGCGTAACCTGATCCGTCTGATGACCGTGACATGTGGCTATGGTGAGGTCCGAGCTCTGACTGCCCAGCGTTTGGAAATGTGGCTTCAAAACCCCAAGGTACGTCCAACACTGCCAACAGTACCAGAATAACCTTTTAAACTGTGTGCCATTGACTGAAAGGTATCTCTGGTCCAGTGTTCTCCTTCAAAGTGGCACCCCATGATAGTGGTGAAATACTGAGATGCCACCATATAACAGAAATGCTGGAATATTGCTAAAAGCAATGTAAAACCTCACTCACTCACTCACTCACTCACTCACTCACTCCCTCCCCTCCTCACTCACTCACTCACTCACTCACTCACTCACTCACTCACTCACTCACTCAGACAAAACAGCATTAAGTAACTGTAGCCATACTTGCGCCATGTTCTGTTTCAGCTGGCCCGCACAGCCCAGGATCTGCTGATGTCTGTGTGCATGAACTGTAACCAGGCAGACCACAGTGACCTGGATGTCATTGCACAGCTCATCAAGATGAGGATGAAGACTAAACCACTCATCAATCACTATGCCAACTGTATGAGGTGAGATATCTCATGTCATTGTGGCTCACCACTCCACGATTCATTGTTCATTTACAGACCATTGTAAAGTTTTTGTTGCTGTTAGTGGTTTTATGTTGTTATTAATTGCATAACTGAATGTTGTGTTGCAAACAATGACCCCTTTTTTGATTTGAGTTTAGTCTAAACAAATAGGGCTATGCCCAATACTATAGGCTTACATGGCCTAAGTTTTCTTATCCTGACTCATGATCTTTTGCTTATCTCCCTTTTCCTTTCGAATGGTAGTGGAACACTTGAATCCCTTGAAGTTCCTGAAGCGGACGTATAAATACACTCACCCTCGAGTTACCTCCCTTTTGCCCTTTCCCGCGTAAACAGTCATGTGACCAGCCTTACTTGTCACTCTCTCCCTTTTCGCCCAAGTGGATGGTTGGGCAAGCACTTGAGTCCCATATACGGCATTATATCCTTTTTATTTAGGTCTTATTCTTCAAAATTACGCTGTGTATGGATTTGGCAATAACTACTTTGCATTATATGTACAAATTTTGTACAAAATATTTGTATTTCTTCGTTATGTAACTTTGTTTACATTTCATGAAATCTTGCAGTGTTTGCAGGCACAGGTTATCCGTGGCTGATCCTCACCCCCAATGCCCTTCGTGCATAAAACACTGTTCTTCCAGCTTGCGCTGTACTTATTGTGTTGATTTAACATATCTACAATTTAATCAATATTTGTCTTATATCTATAGACATGCCATGGATCGGGTGAAGAAGTCATCTCAAGTCACGGCTGATAAAACAGGTGATCAGCCTGCAAACCGTATGTTGCTTGCTACTGCTGAAATTCATAATACTGGTGCAGGGGCAGTAATAATACTGGTGCAGTACGTTGCAGGGGCAGTCTGCTGGTACGGGGGCTAAGAAGAGATCGGCTACTACGCAGTTGACTCCGACTCAAGCTAAGAAAAAGACGTCATCCTCTTCTACATCGCAGAAGAAAGCATCTGTTACCAGATCGGAGGGTAAATCTAAACGGGCTAGTAAGTGAAAACATCAGAAATCCTTCATCAAAGAGATATTACCTCCACATGAAGTAGACGTTTTTGATGATCCCCCATTACTTCTACCCGAAGTACCTATGAGATCAGCGACTCAATCGACTTCTACGACTACTAGATCGTCTCCTGCAACGGTCACAGCAGGACAGCTGTTTGACGAACCACCACTTATTTCTCAACAGAGTGAAGTCGAGGCACAGAACTCATCAGCGTTCGCGAACGCTTCTTCTACACCGCAGCAGCTTCAACCAACGCAGAACTTTGACCCGGGTGATTCTTTTTTATATATTCCTCCTTGGGGTACTTATAAGCATTTAAATGTCCATTTAAATTCCCTACGACAGTTGTAACAATATTTGAATAAAAATATTTACAAAACAAAAACTACGTTTTGTCTTGTGAGACCACCCTTACAGGGCCCTCCGGCCCCCTACAGCCAAGAGCAGGTAACTCTAGACCGTAACCTCGTACCTCACTTTCCATGCTGTCGTTTACCGGCAAGACGTGGGTCCATTCAAGAAGGTTTCTTTTCCCTGCGCAAAATTATGAGTGTGTCAGAAACAGCAACTGTATGTATGGTTCTCTTTTTTCCCTGCATGGGCGATTTGGAGGCTTGTTCTGAACTTTTTCATTCATAATTTCTAGTTGTAACTTGGTACCTGTCGCGGTCGGCTCGCCGGGTGCGTGTCAAGATGGCAGACAGGTCCCTTCGGTAGCCTCCCTGTTCTTTGGTTTTCCGTGTGTTTTTTCAATGTTACAGGTGGTTATAGTACTTTTTATTTATATGTTGTTACATGTAGGGCGTTTCCGCTGCTAGCATTTTCTATCTTACGCTAAAAGTCGTAATTGTTAGTTATGTTGCAGTGCGTATTATGGTTATTGTCAACTGTATGCTACGCTGTCGCATTAGTTGTGTCGCCCATGCATGTTTTTTCATATATGTATGTGTGTATGGGGTTGATTGCTGCACAGGTTTTTTACTTGTTGCAGTTTAAATCCTGTACTTCGTGCCTCGCTGCCATTCCCGTCAGGGACACGCACAAGGTGTGTTTACGTTGCCTCATCCAAACTGATCATGAGGAAGAGGGGTGTCCGGCGTGTGCCATTTTCACGCCTCAAACTATTAAGGCACGACGGGTGGACCGGCTGTTTTACAGCAACCTGCTTCAGGCGGGGGGTGATATCTGGGCTCAGGATCCCCCGTCCAAGCGTTCACACAAAAAAAGGGGTCTACGGGAGCCGCTTCCCATACGGAGCCGGCTCCCAAAAGAGCTAAGGGTTCCAAGGAGGCTTCGTTGGAGAAAACTAATACATCTATATCTCAAGCTGCTCCTGTATCTGCCACCCCCCCTGTTGTGTCGGCACCAGTTGTACCTGTTGACTCTTTAACCGCTTTGTTTCAGGAACAGATGTCGTCAGTGAAATCTCTGATCAATACGGCTTTGGCTGGGTTCCGTAAGGAGCTCAGCGCGCAGCCGGTCGTCAGGGGTGGATCTGACACATCTGAGGGGGTTGGCTGCGGCCCGAGCTTCGGCTCGGAGAACGCGCCTCCCCCCGGGCAGCTTGATCCCGCCTTCGGCCGTGGTGATAGAGCGCCCTCGGCACCTGGTGGCGGGCTAGCTTCATGCTCAGGTCTGTCACAGGTGCCTGGCGCCGGCGATGCAGGGTTAGTTCGAATTTATGAGACAATTCACCAACCAGATGATGACCGTGATGGAACGCAGGTTCGAGGAAGAAGCGAAGGCTCAGCGAAGCCTCTCATCTACCGACACCGTGCGCAAACCTACGGACATGCGCGAACCTACATACTTGCGCGAACCTACTCCTCAGAGAACTATGTCTCAAGACTACGTTGGCGAACGTACACCTTTGCGAAGGTCTCCACAGTCGGACAACTCTGTCATCTTGGAGGAGGATAGAAGACATGAGATGCCTACTCATCGTTCTACATCTGCAAACCCTCAACGTTCGAGAACATCAAAGGATCCATCTCCTACACCTAGCCGCTCTAGATCGAGATCTCATATCTCTAGAGGTTCGGGAAGAGATGAATCTACAGATAGAGGTTCGCGAAGAGAGGACTCTCAAGATAGACATTCGCGTACGGAGGAATCTGCAGACAGAGGTTCGCAAAAGGATGATGAAGGTTCGAGAAGGGATACAGGTTCGCAGATGGATGATACGCGGAGGCCTAGCTCTAATAATCAGGAGATACTGGATGAGCAAGCGGACTTCGTCTTCCCAGACGCAGAGGTTACAGCTTGGATTGCCAACGAGTTGAACTTGGAGTCTCCTTCTAAGGATAAAGATGAAGTCAACACTTAAATGATGCGTAACAACGACTTTGACTCCGTCACTGTCCCTCTGATTGAACCTATATCCAGGGTACCCTCCAACCTTAGCACAGCTTTCGCGAAAGCATCCAAGTACCAGAGTCAGCATCTGCCATCATTTAATGTGAAGAGATTCCCCTTACATCATATGGATCCATTTACAAAGGCGCCTGAATGGGATGATAACGTAAAGTTAGTCAACGACTCCCGGAACAAGATGTATAAAGTAGAAGATAAAAAGTTATCTCAACTTGATACTTCTACAATGAGATCCTTCTTCTGGTTGGCCAGGTCCAGAGGTATCAATGAAGCATTGATCAATAATTTCCAGAACTCAAGTTCGGGAAGAGGACAGAATGATATATTCGGCGCTCATAACTCAGAAGAAGGACCAATACTTTTTATCTGACCATCTGGCATCTATATCTGCAGGTCTCACTTTACTACGCAGACATGGGCTACTTGCATCCTGTTCATAGAGTGGCAGATTCACCCAACTGCTACTGAGAGCTCCATGGGAGGCGCCTACTATCTTTGGATGACAAATAGACGATGCAACTAAGGTAGCTACGCACGACTCTAGAGAAGTTATGATGATAAAATCCATAGATACTCTGGCCAATGTCATCCGTCATACTTCGCAAAAGTATAACAGCAAGGCCAAATATTCCGGCATCGAAAGGCAAAGGAGAAGAAGTACTCCAGCTTCAGAGGCGGCAAAGGATCTTTTCGTCGCCCATCCGGATATTACAGAGGAAACTCAGGGAGAGGCCGCACTCAATTGGATTCAGATATATTTACCTCAAAATTCGCTGTTATTATGTACTGTATACCGACCAGAGTATAATTCTTTGGACTTTTGGGCTCGCTTAGATAATAGCGTTGAAAGTGCTCTTGATATGTCGTCTAAGGTTGTTATTGTTGGTGATATAAATGAAAATCTCTTATCCGCTAAAAAACTTAATGTAAATGAACTCTTGGTTATGAAAAATTTAAGAAATGTTATATCTGAACCTACTAGAGTTACCAAAACAACCAGTACTTTGCTTGATCCGGTAATTGTCAGTGAAGACATTGATGTTGACAGTGGTGTTGTTGAGTTTGATAGCAATATAAGTGATCACAGAGGAACATATGTAAACATAAGTACACAATTATGTAACAACATATCTTATAAGCAAGAAATCTGGTGTTACAATAAGGGTGATTATGAAATGCTCAATTATCTTATAGAAAATACAGAATGGAAGGATTTATATAATGGATGTTCAAATGTTAATGATGCTTGTTCACTATTTTATAACAAATTTACTCAACATGTGAAATCATGTATTCCTTCAAAAATAGTAACTATTCGTCCAAATGACAAACCATGGTATGACTCTAATTTGAGGAGGGAATCCCCGTAAAGAGACCCGATTACTGAGAAAGGCCAAGAAAACAAAAAAGAGAAGCGACAAAAAGCTTATAAACATCAGAGAAATAGAGTAAACAACATGAAATGTTATGCGAAAGAAAACTTCTACTCTTATATTAATGGCCTACTTTTGGAATTATACTCTGAAAATAAATCTTCATATTGGAAATTATTACATTATATTGTTAAAAACTCGGGCTCTACTTCGCATATTCCTCCTCTCAAGCAGAATGTTGTTGATGAATTTCCAACGCTATTTTCTGATTTGGAAAAAGCTGAAAAACTTAATACATATTTCGAATCAATTTCCCGTTTGAATGATAAAGATGTACCATTACACATTTCCCTCAAGGACCAATATGCAGTTAGATAAAATAGTAATTTCTGAGAAGGAAGTATCTGATGTTATAAAATGTTTACAGTTAAACAAAGCTTCAGGGCCGGATAGAATAAGTCATAAATTATTAAAGAATACCGTTTATTCCATATCCAAGCCCCTGTGTTTACTGTTCAACTTATCATTGCAATATAGTGTGTATCCAAATATACAGCTAAACGTTAATTAAGCACCACCAAATTCAAAAGTAAATATTATCAATTAGTGTCAAGTAAGGATAATGAAATTTCACAGTATGCTATATGCCTGTATTGCCCGTGCATCACACTTATCGCAGACATAAACTGCGCAATACAGAAGATGCACGTGCTCGATACACATGCACGGGGTCTTTCGACTGAAAACACAGTATTGTTGTTTGATACTTAATGGCTGAAATTTGAACGTTGAAGCAACAGATCTTATTGTACTGTTCCAATACAACATGCCGAGACGTAGGCTATCCGAGAACCTACGATGGAAAATCATTGGCATGCATGAAACCGGTTTATCATGCCGTCAAATTGGTATCAATTTGAATCTCAATCACACCATTGTTAGCCGACTGATGCGAAGCACGTGCAAACTGGAGGCGTCAAAGACCGACCCAGACCTGGGCGCCCAAGAAAAACTAGTGCTTCGTGGCGACAGGGCCTTAATTCGCTTAGCCAGACGCAATCCAATGACCCATGCTGAAGACCTCCATAGACAATGGCGAAAGTGGGCGTCAGACTGTCCACGAATACCTTCGAAGAGGTTAAGAGCTGCAGGATTGCGTGCACATAGACCAGTCAGGCGTCCATTTCTCACTGACACACATGCAAGAACGCCTGGCGTGGTGCAGGTTAAGGCAAAACCACAATCCGATACTGGCGCAGAGTCCACTGGTCGGACGAAAGTCGTTACCTTTGCACCGTCACTGATGGCGCGGCAGCCGTGTCTGGCGCCGCGCATGCAATGAAGCTTATAACCGAAATGATTGAACCAGCGGTCCCCTTTGGCGGTGGCTCAGTGATGGTGGGGGTTGTGTGTCCTCACGACTGCAAGCTGGACCTAATCACAGTACCGGGAGCGTTAAGCGGACAACGTTATCAACGTGACATCTTGGATGTTGCCGTAATACCCCATTTTGACAATCACACACTTGCCAGTGGAGTCCACTGTTCATGGATGATAGCGCCAGGCCTCATCGTGCCAGAGCAGTAGTCGATCATTTGAGGAACAATGCTATTGACACTATTCCATGGCCAGCCAGAAGCCGGATCTTAATCCCATAGAGCATTTATGGGATTATCTTGCAAGCCAAGTGAAGCCAGAGATCCTCCTGTGCAGAATATGGATGAACTGCAACAGGCTCTTCACAAGGAGTGGCAGAGAATCCCGATGCTTAGAATCAGAAGTCTCAGTTCAAGCATGAGAAGCGTCTTGAAAATGTGATTCGTGTTAGAGGTGGATACTCCCGATACTGACTAAACAGTTTCTAGAGATAGCCTTGATGACAAGAGGCATATTGAAGTTGAACGTTTGACATTGCAGATACCAGTATGGACTGGACAGGGATACTTTTCAGGCCTAATGAAATGGTCATTTTGACGCTTATTCGCATAACTACAATAAATTGGTATCAAAGATAATCATCGGCTTCGTTTTCTGTGTAGTGATAGTGCAGGACATCCCTTCAGCAAAATCAATCCTCAATTACATTGAGTCAGACAGGAAATTGCACTTTTCATGATTTGAATGTTGAACT
Source organism: Haliotis rubra (assembly GCF_003918875.1). Lineage (NCBI taxonomy): Eukaryota > Metazoa > Mollusca > Gastropoda > Lepetellida > Haliotidae > Haliotis > Haliotis rubra. Next base: position 141,695 of record NW_025767742.1, on the reverse strand, counting down.
TTTCTGGAAAAGTGGGTGGTGCTTAATTAACGTTTAGATGTATATGTGGAAAAGTGCATATGTCATGCCTCTGTTTAAGAAAGGTGATCACTCTATTGTTTCCATTTATAGACCTATTTCTCTTATAAGTTGCATAGGAAAACTGTTTGAAAGAGTGGTATACAAACACTTGTATAACTATTTCCTTGTTAACAAACTTTTATATAAGTACCAATCAGGCTTTCAAGCAGGTCATTCAACTGTCCATCAATTAATTGAACTTTACCATCATATTTGTACATCTCGACAACAAAGAAAAATATTGTATGGTATTTTTGCGATTAAAGGTCACATAAACCCTAGGGGGTACAAATACATAAATCACTAACTGGCATCGTTATAAATGAAACCCGTCATTAAAACTACTCATTTCGACCTTTAATTGACTTAAATCGACCTTTTTTGACAACAGTGCACAATTCTCACCCATGAGCGAAATTTCAACCAATCAGGCGGTAGCGCCTCTGTGGCGTCATATGAGGAATAGCTTTGAGAGCCGATGCAGAATTCATCTACATTTTAGGGGGTAAATTATCGTGTTTACAGGCTTGTATAAACCTGAAATCGTGACAATTGTTGTGGAAAATGAAAGCTATATGTTCTCACAATCTACTGTCATTTAATTTTGTCTCCTGCTTTGCCTAGTTTCGAGTTACAACTTGTTTTCATAGGCGATTCTGTCAAAATCGATTGGTGTCGTTAGGCCCTATTTGTATAATGACTGATCCAAATTGATCCCATTTCTGTGTTGTTTTACCTCGATATTTAATCATGTCATGTAAAATCTGTTTGTATTCTCAAAACAGTGTCGGCCCATAAGTTTTCACATGCAATACAGCAATTAATACTCCCTCGTTGTAACCCGTGTTAGGTGGTATAAACCTACACATGTTATTTGTCATCATTCACTTGATGGTCAGTTAATGAATTTATAACAGGTATAATTAGTGGTAACACACTTAGATTACCGACAAAGGTTCCCATTTGGCATTTCTTGTGTCTGGAGTAAATATTCAACATTATAAACATCGATCAAAGGATTAACCCGATAACAGCTGATTGATTAATTACTTTTATCTTACACAGCGGAATTGTCAAAGGTAGTGTTTATGTATGTAGATTTACTAATCTATACTGAATACACTCTGTCGTATTCGGTGTCTGCGTAAAAACAACGTCCTTCTTTCAAAGGATTAACCCGGCAATACATTGATTGATTGCCCATTATTGGCTAACTAAATTACTGTTTTTAAAGAAAAGCGGACATTATGCAATTAGTTGCCAGGTGTGCTATCTTGGGTGACCAATGAGACTATACACCAATACCTGAAAAGATTTATCACTTTTTTAGTATATTAAACTGTTAAAAGACACATCATTTGGAACAGTTTTGTGGATATTGATGGATACATTCCTCGAACAAGGTAATGGCCTGATATTGTTCCTATAACTTTAATCTGTTTTAATTTTAATATTTGCATTTTGTTTTATTCATTTTGTCGTAGCATTCAACAGAATCATTGTTTTAGCCGTGAAGTGTAATGAGACAGACAACATGCACTAGGGTGTGTGTGTGCGAATTATGATTCACATTGGCAAACTATAAAATGTCTAGATATTACAGTTCTGTTATAAATTCACTATAAGTATCAGCAGAGATCGTCTGCTTTTTATTTAGTTTCAAAATGCATACAAGTGTGATAATAAACTAATTAGGATTATAAGACCAAATATAAAGGCGCACATTGACTAGTATCTACATACTGGTGAGTGGACATTAACCATGGGAATGTAGCAAAAGAAATTTATCGGCGCAGTATTGTGACCGACCCCCACCTGGCTTCCGTGGAAGAAATCGTTATGTTATAAGTTGTGTCATGCAAAATCCGTTTGGTTATGATTCCAATACATATTTAACAACGAGTAGAAAGTAGTCTTGATTTTCTAACTTGATGAAAACAAACTATAATCTCATTAATTCTAACAGATTTTTTTATTTTTAAAATGAAGCCCTGTCGGGAACATCCGCCAGTCTGAGGATAAATGGTATTTAGGTTTGTTTTCACCGGTCTAAAATCAAAACTACTTTCTACTGGTAATAAAATATGTATTTTATTGATAGCCAATAGGATTTTTGCATGACATAGCATATATCATAACAATTCTCTCTATGGCAGCGAGGTGGGTGTCAATATAATACTACTTACAATATTATTGTTACTTGACCACAACCTCACTTCCGGAAGAAATCGTTATGTTACAAGTTGTGTCATAGAAAATCTTTATGGTCATCAATCATATGCATATTTTACTACAACTAGTAAGTAGTTTTGATTCTTTAACTTCCGTGAAGCGATCTGAACACAAGTAAGATATCGTTTCAGGCTTCCACAGCGGCTAAACCGCACTCACAAACATAACCCATTTAGCACGAACTGCGGGGTCCTGTGGAAATCTGTGCATGGGGACACCATCGCCCGACCCCTAGGAGCAATTGGCGACAAAGCAGCGATTAGGCATGTAAATGTCGTTGATGTCGAGAAATCATCAAAATGATGGCGTGCTACACATTTTCTATACAACTAACTGAAAATCGTTCCTCATATGGCGTCACTGCAGTGCTCTGGCGACAGAGTTTCGTAACCTGTCTGTGGTTTTTGGTTGAGGAGGGAAGCGAGGCGACTTTTTGGCCACTTTTAATCGCAAATTTCGGTATTAATTAACCACAAGTTTTTAAAGAATAAATTTGGTGTTCCGCATAAGACTAACCACAAATCTTTCATATGTAATGTAATGGTTAAAGAGTAACAAAAACAAAGTTTAGTGGTTCTTTAAAAATCGACCTTCATTACAAAGTTTCAAGTCGTACTTTAAGTGCGAGCAACCTGTAGCTCCATCATATTACTCGTTTGGAATTAGAAAATTAAATATTATACACACAAAGTTGAGATATATGACTAGTCAGCTAAATTATGATCTGTATCGTTTCAACATGAAAGATTCTGCTTCTTGTTACTGTGGCAATACTTGTGAAAATGTACATCACTTCCTATTAGAATGTAAACTGTACAACATCCAAAGGGAAATATTAATGTTAAATTTAAAAAGTATTGTAAATCGAGACTCTCCAATCACATTGTCATTGATGTTATTTGGAAGTCCTGATATGACCATTCAACAGAATGAATACGTTTTTAAAGGTGTGCAAACTTTTATTCATCAATCGAAACGTTTTGTGTGATCACATGAGTTGTATCCCTTCCTCTACTTAACTTTCCTATCTCTTCTCTCTATTCTTTCCTAATATGTATATAATTGAAAATGTATGTATGTAAATATTAGGGAGCGGGTATTTTAAGTTGGATTACTTGTCCCCAATCCCTTTCACATTTGTGAATAAAATATGTTTAAATCAGAGGCCGCACTCCCAGAGGTTCCAGAGGAACTAGACGTTGATATCTGGAGTCTTCCACCCCCAGCCGTTCCTGTAAAACCATCAACAGTGGGTGGACGTCTACAAAGGTACTGGAAAAATTGTGGAATACTAGAGGACGACTATGTCTCCCAAGTACTACGAGAAGGATACAGAGTACAACTCAAGGCCACACCTCCCCTAACCCTCAGCCCGATGGTCTTCGACTATGCAGAGGAGCAGGCAGACAAAAAACAAGAAGCCATCAACTCACTACTTATGAAGGAGGCGGTAGAGATAATAGATCAGCATCATCTCACTCCAGGCTTCTACTCCCCAAATTTTCTAATACCCAAGAAGAACTCCAAGGAGAAGTTCAGACTGATTTACAACATGCGCAAATTCAACAAAAACTATCTTCTGAAACCAGACACGTTCAGAATGATCCACCTACCTCAACTCAGACTACTCATTCGTCCAGCAGATTACATGGCCAGCATAGACCTGCAGGATGCGTACCTACACATCCCCATACATCTGGAATCAAGAAAGCATCTAAGATTCCTATTCAGAGGGCAGCACTTCCAATGGAACGTCCTACCGTTTGGGATATCTTCGGCTCCGTGGCTATTCACACGAGTAACCAAGCCTATAGTTGCATATCTACATCATCGACGTCTACGCAATGCCTTCTACTTGGACGACGGAATTCAGGTTCACCAAGATGCCAGTCAACTCAGACTACAACTGAACTTCACGATCAAATTGCTCACTCAACTAGGATGGCTGGTGAACCTTATGAAGTCAGAGTTGGAACCAAAACAAGATTTTCTGGGGATAAGGTTTATCACAACACAGAATCGTATTGTCGTCCCAGAAGATCGTTGGGTCAAGATACAAGCCATGATTCCACCAGCAGTCATCTCTCCGTTAACACTACAATCATGGCAAGTTCTACTAACCTCGGTGCAGGACTCGCACAGGAAGGTTACAACTAAGACTGCTGCACGCTGCAATGGTTCCAGACAAAACATCTAGATAGCGTCTACCCAATCTTGCTGCCAGACAACCTCAGGAGGTATCTACTGTGGTGGACACACAGGTCAAACGTTTGCGGAGGGACCTATTTACAAGAGCCGGCCTTCGATACAAGGCTGGGGTGCGCATCTCAACAATCAAGTTGCATCAGGAAGGTGGGCCAAAATAGAGCAGCATCTTCACATCAATCTGCTGGAGATGAAAGCCGTGATCAACGCCTTACAACTATGGTCAAGCTCACTGAACAACAAAATGCTGATGGTCCACACGGACAACTCTACAGTGGCATACTCCATAAATCGGCAAGGATCCACAAAGTCTCCAAGCCTATTGCAGCTCACATTCCAGTTGTTCCAGATGACACAGGAAGCAAACATCTGGATAAAGGCGTGTCACGTACCCGGAGCCAAGAACGTACTGGCAGACGCTCTCTCACGACCACTACACCCGTCACCTACGGAATGGATGCTCCATCCAAATAGGATCCCCTTGCATAGACCTGTTTGCCACGAGGTTCAACAAACAACTACAGACGTTTGTCTCACCAGTTCCAGATCACCAAGCCTGGGCAACAGATGCACTGAGCATATCATGGGAAGGACTAAACGCTTCCAACCCCGATATTACTACCGGAAGTACTGCTGAAGATCAAACAGACACAGGCGCTACAACTGACTTTGGTCGCGCCATACTGGCCAGCGAGAGTATGGTTCCTAGACCTAATAGAAGATCTCGGAAGTCCAACAATCAAGTTACCAGATTGGCCGAACCTACTCATACATCCGCACACCAAGCAAGTCCACGGGGACCCGACAGCGTTCCAGCTACACGTGTGGACCGTATAAAAACATGTTTGAAGAAAAGAGGATACTCCGCCAGGGCAGGCAAGGCAGTAACGCTAGTGTTACGCAGATCTACTGGTAACCTGTATGATGACAAGTGGCTGAAGCAAGGCGGAAAGGGTTCATTGCGATGAAAGCTACTCATCCTCAAGTGGCGGAATACCTGTGTCATCTTAGAAAGACCAGACATCTGAAAGGTTCGCCATTATCTACATATCTAGCCGCCATCAGTGCAGTGATTACCATGAAAACAGGCATCAAGTTGACGAAAGTACCAGAATTACTTGCTCTGCTGAGATCTTTTATACTGGAGGACCAGCAAAAGAAGTTATCTAGTATTAAGAAGATACTAAATTATCTATAGCCACATGAATCAACATGATACAACTTGTCTGAGACTGAAGTAAGACAAGAAAGTGGTTACTCTCTTTTTCCCCCCCCCCCAAGTTATAACAGAAGTTCAGAAGAATAGGATCACGGAAATGCTGTTTTGCAGTTCGGGAATACAGGACATATCTAAGGACAGCTGATGAATCCATGAAGTGGCTTGACCCACACCAATTCGTCGGATTCTATAAGCAAAAGATCATGAGTCAGGATAAGAAAAAAAAAATGTAATTTTTCATGTAAAAATGATATTTTTATACTTATCCTGACTCATGATGAGAAGCCCTCCCAACCTCCCCGCTGGAAACACTTCGGATTTCACAGCAGATCCAAGTGCATGGGCAGAAAATCAGGAGAGAGTGACAAGTAAGGCTGGTCACATTATTTTATTTATTTACTCACATGATGAGTCAGGATACGTATAAAAATATCAATTTTACTTGATAAATTACATTATTGTATGCAATTTGGTCGGTACTAGAGACTACAATAACAGCCTGTGTTTGGTATACCATATTGTCAGCAACACATCTCCCTCTTTGGTTTCATCATTGTTTGTGCTGATACATGCTTCCCTGATACAGAGAGCTGATGTTACAACATCCAGACAACCTGCGTATCGTCCTGACACACACCATCTACAACGAGTTGTCCCAGACCCGCAATCCGAACAACATGTCCCTTGTGGCCGTCACATTCCAGATCTCTCCTGAACCTGCAGCCAAGGTGGGTCCATGATTCAAAGATGTACGTCTGAACCTGATGCCAAGGTGGGTACCTGATTCATAGATGTACTTCTAAACCTGATGCCTAGGTGGGTCCATGATTCAAAGATGTACGTCTGAACCTGATGCCAAGGTGGGTACCTGATTCATAGATGTACTTCTAAACCTGATGCCTAGGTGGGTCCATGATTCATAGATGTACGTCTGAACTTGCAGCCAAGGTGGGTCCATGATTCATGGATGTACGTCTGAACCTGCAGCCATGGTGGGTACCTGATTCATAGATGTACTTCTAAACCTGATGCCATGGTGGGTACCTGATTCATAGATGTACGTCTGAACCTGCAGCCAAGGTGGGTCCATGATTCATAGATGTACGTCTGAACCTGATGCCAAGGTGGGTCCATGATTCATGGATGTACATCTGAACTTGCAGCCAAGGTGAGTCCATGATTCAAAGATGTACGTCTGAACCTGATGCCAAGGTGGGTACCTGATTCATAGATGTACGTCTGAACCTGATGCCAAGGTGGGTCCATGATTCATGGATGTACATCTGAACTTGCAGCCAAGGTGGGACCATGATTCATATATGTACGTCTGAACCTGCAGCCATGGTGGGTCCCTGATTCATAGATGTACTTCCGAACCTCATGCCTAGGTGGGTCCATAATTCATAGATGTACGTCTGAACCTGCAGCCATGGTGGGTCCATGATTCATAGATGTACGTCTGAACCTGATGCCAAGGTGGGTCCATAAATCATCTTGAAGATGTGTAATGTAATGAAGGACACCTAGTTTGTTCAGATGAATAATTCAAGAGACTTTTATCAAAGGTTTAGAGGTTATATGTGCCGTACTTGTGTCATACTGACCACTGGTTCTGTATTTATCTATGTGATAAACAACCACCAAAACCTTTCCTTAATGCAACACAAGTAATCTACATATGCTTTTGAGTTTAATTTCACATTTGTTGGCCATTGAGGGTATTTGAATTCACTATACGATTGTATGCTGGTTCAGATATTATAGGAAGACACCATCAGTTTGGCAATTAGTAATTCATTCTGTACATGCACAATAATATAATATACTACATCACACCATACATATGTGTGTCTTCTATGTGCAGATCCTGGCAGAAATATTCCAGGATTTGTTGGCTAACAAGGATGATTACCTGCGAGCCCTACGAGCGCTGTTGCGGGAGATTGTTCGTACACTTCGACATGACATGAACTTCACTGCCTTCTGTCTGGGGCTCATGCAGGAGAGGTCAGAGGCAAAGTTCACTGACCTTGAACCAGCATTTAAGGTGTGTTAATCATTTACATAAATACTGTGGCCCTTTGTTTATCATATATACAAATACTGTGGCTGTTTGTTTGGGCTTGAAAGTATTGACAAGATTCAATAATAGCAGTGAAAGGTGAAAGAAAGATGTTATTGGCATCAGTGTTAATTGGTTCTCTAGTACTGTCAGAGATGTATTGTCATACTATCAGAGCTATAGAATCATACTGTCAGAGCTGTACTGTCATACTGTCAGAGCTGTAGTGTCATCCTGCCAGAGATGTATTGTCATACTGTCAGAGCTATAGGGTCATACTGTCAGAGCTGTACTGTCATACTGGCAGAGCTGTACTGTCATACTGTCAGCTGTAGTGTCATACTGCCAGAGATGTAGTGTCATACTGTCAGAGTTGTAGTGTCATACTACCATAGATGTATTGTCATACACTCAGAGCTGTGTCATCCTGCCAGAGCTGTAGTCATACTGTCAGAGCTGCATTGTCATACTGTCAGAGCTGTAGTGTCATACTGCCAGAGCTGTAGTGTCTAACTGTCAGAGATGTAGTGTCATACTGTCAGAGCTGTAGTGTCATACTGTCAGAGCTGTAGTGTCATACTGTCAGAGCTGTTGTGTCATATTGCCAGAGTTGTAGTGTCTGTCAGAGATGTAGTGTCATACTGTCAGAGCTGTAGTGTCATACTGTCAGAGCTGTAGTGTTATACTATCAGAGCTGTACTGTCATATTGCCAGAGATGTATTGTCATACACTCAGAGCTGTAGTGTTATACTGTCAAAGCTGTAGTGTCATACTACCAGAGATATGTTGTCATACTGTCAGAGCTGTAGTATTATACTATCAGAGCTGTAGTGTCATACTGTCAGAGCTGTAGTGTCATACTGTCAGAGCTGTAATGTTATACTATCAGAGCTGTACTGTCATATTGTCAGAGATGTAGTGTTATACTGTCAGAGCTGTAGTGTCATACTGTCAGAGCTGTAGTGTCATAACTGCCAGAGCTGTAGTGTCTAACTGTCAGAGATGTAGTGTCATACTGTCAGAGCTGTAGTGTCATACTGTCAGAGCTGTAGTGTCATACTGTCAGAGCTGTTGTGTCATATTGCCAGAGTTGTACTGTCTGTCAGAGATGTAGTGTCATGCTGTCAGAGCTGTAGTGTCATATTGCCAGAGATGTAATGTTATACTGTTAGAGCTGTAGTGTCATACTGTCAGAGCTGTAGTGTCATACTGTCAGAGATGAAATGTCATATTGCCAGAGATGTAATGTTATACTGTCAGAGCTGTAGTGTCATACTGTCAGAGCTGTAGTGTCTAACTGTCAGAGATGTAGTGTCATACTGTCAGAGCTGTAGTGTCATACTGTCAGAGCTGTAGTGTCATACTGTCAGAGCTGTAGTGTCATATTGCCAGAGTTGTAGTGTCTGTCAGAGATGTAGTGTCATACTGTCAGAGCTGTAGTGTCATACTGTCAGAGCTGTAGTGTTATACTATCAGAGCTGTACTGTCATATTGCCAGAGATGTATTGTCATACACTCAGAGCTGTAGTGTTATACTGTCAAAGCTGTAGTGTCATACTACCAGAGATATGTTGTCATACTGTCAGAGCTGTAGTATTATACTATCAGAGCTGTAGTGTCATACTGTCAGAGCTGTAGTGTCATACTGTCAGAGCTGTAATGTTATACTATCAGAGCTGTACTGTCATATTGTCAGAGATGTAATGTTATACTGTCAGAGCTGTAGTGTCATACTGTCAGAGCTGTAGTGTCATACTGCCAGAGCTGTAGTGTCTAACTGTCAGATGTAGTGTCATACTGTCAGAGCTGTAGTGTCATACTGTCAGAGCTGTTGTGTCATATTGCCAGAGTTGTACTGTCTGTCAGAGATGTAGTGTCATGCTGTCAGAGCTGTAGTGTCATATTGCCAGAGATGTAATGTTATACTGTTAGAGCTGTAGTGTCATACTGTCAGAGCTGTAGTGTCATACTGTCAGAGATGAAATGTCATATTGCAGAGATGTAATGTTATACTGTCAGAGCTGTAGTGTCATACTGTCAGAGATGTAGTGTCATACTACCAGAGATGTATTGTCATACACTCAGAGCTGTATTGTCATACTGTCAGAGCTGTAGTGTCATACTACCAGAGATGTATTGTCATACACTCAGAACTGTAGTGTCATACTGTCAAAGCTGTAGTGTCGTACTACCAGAGATGCATTGTCATACACTCAGAGATGTATTGTCATACACTCAGAGCTGTAGTGTCATGCTGTCAGAGCTGTAGTGTCATACTGTCAGAGATGTAGTGTCATACTGTCAGAGATGTAGTGTCTGTCAGAGCTGTAGTGTCATACTGTCAGAGTTGTAGTGTCTGTCAGAGCTGTTGTGTCATATTGCCAGAGTTGTAGTGTCTGTCAGAGCTGTAGAGTCATACTGTCAGAGTTGTAGTGTCTGTCAGAGCTGTTGTGTCATATTGCCGGAGTTGTAGTGTCTGTCAGAGCTGTACTGTCATACTGTCAGAGCTGTACTGTCATACTGTCAGAGATGTAGTGTCTGTCAGAGCTGTACTGTCATACTGTCAGAGTTGTAGTGTCTGTCAGAGCTGTTGTGTCATATTGCCAGAGTTGTAGTGTCTGTCAGAGCTGTACTGTCATACTGTCAGAGCTGTAGTGTCATACTGTCAGAGATGTAGTGTCTGTCAGAGCTGTTGTGTCATATTGCCAGAGTTGTAGTGTCTGTCAGAGCTGTTGTGTCATATTGCCAGAGTTGTAGTGTCTGTCAGAGCTGTAGTGTCATACTGTCAGAGTTGTAGTGTCTGTCAGAGCTGTAGTGTCATACTGTCAGAGCTGTAGTGTCATACTGTCAGAGATGTATTGTTATACTGTCAGAGATGTAGTGTCATACTGTCAGAGCTGTAGAGTCATATTGCCAGAGATGTAGTGTCATACTATCAGAGCTGTAGAGTCATACTGTCAGAGCTGTAGAGTCATACTGTCAGAGCTGTAGTCATACTGTCAGAGATGTAGTGTCATACTGTCAGAGCTGTAGTGTCATACTGCAAGACCTGTAGTGTCATACTGTCAGAGCTGTATTGTCATACTGTCAGAGCTGTATTGTCAAACTGTCAGAGCTGTAGTGTCATACTGTCAGAGCTGTTGTGTCATATTGTCAGAGATGTAATGTTATACTGTCAGAGATGTAGTGTCATACTGTCAGAGCTGTAGAGTCATACTGTCAGAGCTGTAGGTGTCATACTGCCAGAGATGTAGTGTCATACTGCCAGAGATGTATTGTTATACTGTCAGAGCTGTAGTGTCATACTGTCAGAGATGTAGTGTCATATTGTCAGAGCTGTATTGTCATATTGTCAGTTGAGATTGATGGTAAGGGACCCTTCATAAGTTATGGTTATGGGGGGGTGCTGATGATTTTTATGGAGAAGCATGTACAATGTGAATGACCCCCCTAAAATATATGTACAAATTAAGTGACCCCCCTGCATGTCATGTACAAAATCAATGTCCCACTCTGTCTACAGGAGAGGTTTGTGATGTCGATCGCAGACCTCATCACTCTCAGTGTGCTGATGGGCATCACTCCGGGAGTCCGGGAGGCGGTAGCATCACTCTCCAGGGGAGAACACAAAGGTGGGATATTCCTTCTTATTGTTGTCCTTGTCTTTTATCACTTCAAAAAAACATGCAAAAAATGCAAAATGTGAAAATCATTACATGGATATTGCATCCAGAACAAACTGTTAACCTCATTTGAACTTGTTTTCCAGACCTGGAGACCTTGCAGCAGTTCAAACAACAGGTTGCCATTATACAGCGTGACGCCATCTGGTGGCTGCACACAGTTGTTCCCAAGGCCATGGACGTATAAAGGCTGCAGAGTATGTTCACTGGTGAGTTGAAGGTGTACAACAGGATTTGCATATAGAAAAGGTTTAGTCCGGTAACAAATGAAAATTGTTAGTTATATACCGAGGTCAATAAGGAAAATATCACACGCTCTTTCATAAGAATTAAGACATTATATCTGCGAAATGTTTGCACTCTCTATTATGCATGACTTTAGAATATCATAAAAAGTTTAATTGTTTTGTTGGAATCAAATATGATGATGAGTAATAATCTGGGTCTATCATTCTGTGTATTCAGGGGCTGTCAGTATATGTTTGTAATACTCAACATGTCTTATAATCATGTCCTGAGTCATCCACTTGTCATACTGTTTTATCTTGTTGAAAATCTTTTGAATACAACATGAAATAAATTACTTTGGTGTACAAACATGTGCCATGACTAATGACCTTTTTGCAGTCTGCACAAGGTGTTGTTCATGGAGGAGGCCCAACATTACTATAACAAGGACAACTGGCCGACCGAGGGAGACCGCACGTGAGTAGTGGCGGAAGTGTTGGAGGGTGAAACAAGGGGAAGGGGAGTGTGGGCGAGTGTACTATAACAAGGACAACTGGCCGACCGAGGGTGACCACACGTGAGTAGTGGCGGAAGTGTTGGAGGGGAAACAAGGGGAGGGGACTGTGGGCGAAAGTACTATATAACAAGGACAACTGGTCACCGAGGGAGACCGCACGTGAGTAGTGGCGAAGTGTTGGAGGGTAAAACAAGGGGAGGGGACTGTGGGCGAAGTGTACTATAACAAGGACAACTGGTCACCGCCCGAGGAGACCGCACGTGAGTAGTGGCGGAAGTGTTGGAGGGGGAAACAAGGGGAAGGGGAGTGTGGGCGAGTGTACTATAACAAGGACAACTGGCCGCCCGAGGGAGACCGCACGTGAGTAGTGGCGGCAGTGTTGGAGGGTGAAACAAGGGGAGGGGGACTGTGGGCGAGTGTACTATAACAAGGACAACTGGCCGACCGAGGGAGACCGCCCGCGGAGTAGTGGCGAGCATTGTTGAGGGGAAACAAGGGGAGGGGAGTGTGGGCGAAAGTGTACTATAACAAGGACAACTGGCCGCCGAGGGAGACCGCGACGATGAGTAGTGGCGAAGTGTTGGAGGGGAAACAAGGGGAGGGGGACTGTGGGCGAAAGTGTACTATAACAAGGACAACTGGAGCCGAGGGAGACCAGCCGCGTGAGTAGTGGCGGCAGTGTTGGAGGGTGAAACAAGGGAGGGGACTGTGGGCGAAAGGTACTATAACAAGGGACAACTGGTCACCGAGGGAGACCGCCCGTGAGTAGTGGCGGCATTGTTGGAGGGGGAAACAAGGGAGGGGAGTGTGGGCGAAAGTGTAAATACTATAACAAGGACAACTGGCCGCCGAGGGAGACCGCACGGAGTAGTGGCGGAAGTGTTGGAGGGGAAACAAGGGGAGGGGAGGGTGTGGGCGAAAGTGTACTATAACAAGGACAACTGGCCGAGGGAGACCCGATCGGAGTAGTGGCGGCAGTGTTGGAGGGTGAAACAAGGGGAGGGGGACTGTGGGCGAGTGTACTATAACAAGGACAACTGGCCGCCCGAGGGAGACCGCACGTGAGTAGTGGCGAAGTGTTGGAGAATTGAAGAAACAAGGGAGGGGACTGGGCGAGCGTGTAACTATAACAAGGACAACTGGCCGCCTGAGGGAGACCGCATCGACGTAGAGTAGTGGCGGAAGTGTTGGAGGGGAAACAAGGGGGAGGGAGTGTGGGGGCAAGTGTAACTATAACAAGGACAACTGGGTCACCGAGGAGACCGCAAGACGTGAGTAGTGGCGGAAGTGTTGAGGGGAAACAAGGGGAGGGGGGACTGTGGGCGAAAGTGTACTATAACAAGGACAACTGGCCGCCGAGAGGAGACCGCACGGAGTAGTGGCGAGGAAGTGTTGGAGGGAAACAAGGGAGGAGGGGGAGTGGGCGAGAGTGTACTATAACAAGGACAACTGGTCAGCCGAGGGAGAGACCGCGCGTGAGTAGTGGCGGCAGTGTTGAGGAGGGGAAACAAGGGAGGGGACTGTGGGCGAAAGTGTACTATAACAAGGACAACTGGCGCCTGAGGGAGACCGCGACATGAGTAGTGGCGGAAGTGTTGGTGGGTGAAACAAGGGGAGGGGGACTGTGGGCGAAAGTGTACTATAACAAGGACAACTGGTCAGCCCGAGGAGACCGCAGACGTGAGTAGTGGCGGAAGTGTTGGAGGGTGAAACAAGGGGAGGGGGACTGTGGGAAGAAAGTGTACTATAACAAGGGACAACTGGCCGCCCGAGGGTGACCGCACGTGAGTAGTGGCGGAAGTGTTGGAGGGTGAAACAAGGGGAGGGGGACTGTGGGCGAGTGTACTATAACAAGGACAACTGGCTTCCGAGGGTGACCGCGTGAGTAGTGGCGGAAGTGTTGGAGGTGAAACAAGGGGAGGGGGACTGTGGGCGAGTGTACTATAACAAGGACAACTGGCCGCCCGAGGGAGACCGCACGTGAGTAGTGGCGGAAGTGTTGGAGGGTGAAACAAGGGGGAGGGGGACTGTGGGCGAGTGTACTATAACAAGGACAACTGGCTTCCCGAGGGTGACCGCCCGTGAGTAGTGGCGGCAGTGTTGGAGGGTGAAACAAGGGGAGGGGGAGTGTGGGCGAGTGTACTATAACAAGGACAACTGGCCGACCGAGGGAGACCGCACGTGAGTAGTGGCGGCAGTGTTGGAGGGTGAAACAAGGGGAGGGGGACTGTAGGCGAGTGTACTATAACAAGGACAACTGGTCGCCCGAGGGAGACCGCACGTGAGTAGTGGCGGAAGTGTTGGAGGGTGAAACAAGGGGAGGGGACTGTGGGCGAAAGTGTACTATAACAAGGACAACTGGTCACGTGGAGAGACCGCGGACGTGAGTAGTGGCGAATGCATTGTTGGAGGGTGAAACAAGGGGAAGGGGACTGTAGGCGAGTATGCTATAACATAGGGCTACCCTCGGGAAGAGTGAGTTTAGTTTTACGCCGCTTTAGCAATATTCCAGCAAAATCATGGCAGGGGACACCAGAAATGGGCTTTACACATTGTACCCATGTGGGAACTCGAACTTGGGTCTTTGCCCTCAGGAAGAACCCTTGTCAGTATAGGCATCCGAGTGGGACGGAAATACTGTTAAAGTGGTATGGGGCCAAACACACTCACTCACTCACTCTTCTCATCACAGGTTTGAAATGAAAGTGTTTCCTGTAAGTGGATATTGAAAACGTTTTCCTCTGGGTCGACTACTGCCTGCCATGATAACCATGTTGACACATCTGGCACTGCAGGATGATGCTGCGACTGGCGGCGGAGGTGCCTGTGATGGAGGACTCCCTGATGCGGGTCCTGCTGATTGGCTTGTCCCGGGAACTGCCTCTCAGTGCTGCTGATGCTGTGGAGCTGGCAGACCAGCTCATCCGGCGGGCAGCCCCTCTGTACCTCGGAGGTCAGTCCAGCCATTTAGCATGCATAGCTTTATCATTTCATTTTGTAAGATCAAAAAATATTTTCATTTGATTATATCAACCTGCAACTTCAAATATGAAATAAGTGTATTTGAAAGAACACACTCTGAAATATGTTGTTATTGAGCAAACTACCCAGTGTATTGCTTGGTCCTGCAGACACCAAGGTTTTGTGAGATGTGAGTTGAATCCCTTTCCAAAGCACCATAAACTTTGTACCATGTCAGAATTCTGGAGCAGCAATAGCTTGATGGAAATTTACACAGATTTGCAGCTGTGTTTTACACCACAAAGAGTGTTGTATTTTACATCAGGCATGTTGTACATGACAGAGGGTGTGTTGTACTTTACATCAGGTATGTTGTACACCACAAAGAGTGTGTTGTACTTTACAGCAGGTATGTTGTACACGACAGTGGATGTGTTGTACTTTACAGCAGGTATGTTGTACACCACAAAGACTGTTGTATTTTACAGCAGGTATGTTGTACATGACAGAGGGTGTGTTGTACTTTACACAGCAGGTATGACAGAGGGTTGTTGTACTTTACACAGGTATGTTGACAGAGTGTGTTGTATTTTACAACAGGCATGTTGTACATGACAGAGGGTGTGTTGTATCAGGTATGTTTTACAGCAGGTATGTATGTTGTACACCACACCACAGGGGATGTGTTGTATTTTTCAGCAGGTACATGTTGTACATGACAGAGGGTGTGTTGTACTTTACAGCAGGTACATCAGGATTATGTTGTACACAACAGAGTGGTGTGTGTTGTGTTTTACAGCAGGTATGTTGTACATGACAGAGGGGGTGTTGTACTTTACAGCAGGTATGTTGTACGACGACAGAGGGTGTGTTGTACTTTACAGCAGGTATGTTGTACACCACAAAGACAGAGGGTTGTTGTACAAAGAGTGTTGTATTTACATCAGGTATGCTGTACCGCGACAGAGGATGTGTTGTATTTTTCAGCAGGCACGGGTATGCAGGTTCTGCAGGTGTTGAGACTGGAGCTAATTGATGCCCTTCTTAACCTGTGTGCTTACAGACACCCAGAGAACATCGGCCTTCCTAAAGGGTGAGTGGGAGGTGTTAGTGTTAAGCTTAATGGGTGTTTTAAGTGACAGGTTCCTCTTCAGGGTATGACTTAAAGATTTGTGTATTTAGTGGCCCAATGTGATTTGTACCATTGTGTCTCTCCTAATGGTCTGTCCCTAATGTGATCTGTACCTCCTATTGTGCCCCTGATGATGGTCTGTACATAGAAGTGTGATCTGTACCTCCTATTGTGCCCCTGATAATGGTCTGTACATAGTAAGATGTGTGATCTGTACCTCCTATTGTGCCCCCTGATGGTCTGTACCTCCTATTGTGCCCCTGATAATGGTCTGTACATAGAAGTGTGATCTATACCTCCTATTGTGCCCCTGCTGATGGTCTGTACATAGAAATGTGATCTGTACCTCCTATTGTGCCCCTGATAATGGTCTGTACATAGAAGTGTGATCTGTACCTCCTATTGTGCCCCTGATGATGGTCTGTACATAGTAATGTGATCTGTACCTCCTATTGTGCCCCTGATAATGGTCTGTACATAGAAGTGTGATCTATACCTCCTATTGTGCCCCTGCTGATGGTCTGTACATAGTAATGTGATCTGTACCTCCTATTGTGCCCCTGATAATGGTCTGTACATAGAAGTGTGATCTATACCTCCTATTGTGCCCCTGCTGATGGTCTGGTACATAGTAATGTGATCTGTACCTCCTATTGTGCCCCTGCTGATGGTCTGTACATAGAAGTGTGATCTGTACCTCCTGTTGTACCCCTGCTAATGGTCTGTACATAGAAGTGTCATCTGTACCTCCTATTGCACCCCTGCTAATGGTCTGTACATAGTAATGTGATCTATACCTCCTATTGTGCCCCTGATGATGGTCTGTACATAGTAATGTGATCTGTACCTCCTATTGTGCCCCTGATGATGGTCTGTACATAGAAGTGTGATCTATACCTCCTATTGTGCCCCTGCTGATGGTCTGTACATAGTAATGTGATCTATACCTCCTATTGTGCCCCTGCTAATGGTCTGTACATAGAAGTGTGATCTATACCTCCTATTGTGCCCCTGCTGATGGTCTGTACATAGTAATGTGATCTGTACCTCCTATTGTGCCCCTGCTAATGGTCTGTACATAGTAATGTGATCTGTACCTCCTATTGTGCCCCTGCTAATGGTCTGTACATAGAAGTGTGATCTGTACCTCCTATTGGACCCCTGCTAATGGTCTGTACATAGTAATGTGATCTGTACCTCCTATTGTGCCCCTGATGATGGTCTGTACATAGTAATGTGATCTATACCTCCTATTGTGCCCCTGATGATGGTCTGTACATAGTAATGTGATCTATACCTCCTATTGTGCCCCTGCTGATGGTCTGTACATAGTAATGTGATCTATACCTCCTATTGTGCCCCTGCTGATGGTCTGTACATAGTAATGTGATCTATACCTCCTATTGTGCCCCTGCTAATGGTCTGTACATAGAAGTGTGATGTGATCTATACCTCCTATTGTGCCCCCTGATGTACATGGTCTGTACATAGTAGTGTGATCTATACCTCCTATTGTGCCCCTGATGATGGTCTGTTCTAGCTCCCCTCCCCTGTTTCAGGTACCAGCCCCCTACTCTGGCCATATCCGCTCTGTACTGGAAGGCCTGGACGATGCTGGTAGTCATCAGTGCTTTCAACCCCAGTACATTTGGTAAGTGGACCTTCCACACATGTTACATGTTAAAATATAACTGTCGATGGTGGAGGATATATGGACAGTTTGAACTTGAATCTATTTCATTGTGTGTCTTCTCAGAAAAACATGTCTGTAAAATTACTGATTCAAACTTTACCTTCCATTTGACCCATGAGAAACCTTCATGCTCTGATGTTTGCTTTATATTTCATTTGTTTTCATCATTATATTGTGTAAGTTTGTTGTTTTGGCCTACAGAATGTGGATAGGGCTGTTACCTCATGTCAGTTGACAAGGAATTCTGATATCTGGAAACTTATTTATCTATACAATGTTTGGGAGAACAAGATTCAACTGTACAGTGATAGTGTGATAACACAGACCCATGTAAACTGATGTAATTGTCCATGTGAATGATGATGTGAGTCGGTATATATTGACAGGTCTCTCAGCATGGGAAAACTACCCAACTCTGAAGTGTCTGATGGAGATGGCCATGACAAAGTGAGTAGCATTCTCCAGCACCATCCCCGATTACACACCTCAGCTGTTGCTGGTCCAGACCTTGCATGTCACCATAAGATGCCATGTTTCTGTATTCACCGACAGTGTTGGTCCATCACTCCAAACTAATTTATGTTGCTTTGGATGAACAATAACAAGAAAGAGTCAGTGTATAGCCATGTGGAATATTCATTGTCATTCATTCAAGGGGCGGTGGGGTAGCCTAATGGTTAAATCGCCCGCTTGCCACGCTGAAGACCCAGGTTTGATTCGCCACATGGGTACAATGTGTGAAGCCTATTTCTGGTGGTTTCCCCTGCCGTGGTATTGCTGGAATATTGCTAAAAGCATACTCCCTCACTCACTCACTCACTCACTCACTCACTCACTCAACTTACATTGATTCACTCAGCAAAGCAAGGGCATTGGTGGCTCAGTACGGAGTTATTTCGGTGTGCGGAGTTATTTCCCTTGAGCATGTCAAAACATGTGATTGTGGGCTTGAATCCTGTTTTGCCCCATTTGTGTTGTTTCATTTTCTTTCCGCATGATACTAGTGCACATGGTTTTCAAGATAGTGGTAAATGTCTGACACCTACATCGCTTCAGGCATTCTTCCCACATTAAGCTATCATGCCATGACAGAAATGGAATGCCATTAAACCCAATTCACTCACTCACTCACTCACTCAGCAAAGCAATATACAAGTCACTGACATAAGAGAATTCATGTCTGCGTTACAGCAACTTCAAGTTCCCTCCGCCAACCACGGCAACTGATGATAAGGTGATTGATGAGATCAAGAACCGGGAGCGTCAGATTGCACAGCAGGAGGTGCAGCAGATACTTGAGTTTGAGAGCCACCTGGCTGCCGCCACCAGCAAAGTGACCATCACAGAGGCCAACAGTCTTCTCCTTGACCAAGCTTACCACCATGGACCCCAAGTAGGTAGTCTAGGGGCAGACAACTGCACAGGCAACTGTCTGGAAGGTTCACTGTGTTTCATCAATAGAACAGCAGGATATTTTACTGAGTTGTGGAAAATGTATTGTCTGTTTTGTGAATACAAAATGTGCATTTTTAGTCTTTCTTAGAAGTGCTCATCTAATGTATTACTTCCAAAATTTTGCAAGACAATTTTGGAAATCAACTAGGTTGTCTCCATCGTTCTGTGGTAGCTAAGGTGAAGGTTTACCTCAGATGCTGTGAGTGGCAAGTTGATTGTCCTTGATACAAAGAGATCTGGGTTAGAATTGATCTTCAGTAACCCTTGATTGGGTAGTCAGGCTCGCTGACTTGGTTCACACAGGTCATTGCATCCCAGCTGCGTAGATCAATGCTCATGCTTTTGATCACTGGATTTTCTGGTCCAGACTCGATTATTTTCAGACCACCGCCATACAGCTGAAATATTGCTGACTGCAGCGTAAAACTAAAATCACTCACTCACTCTTTGAGGGTGATTGGGTAGCCTAATGGTTAAAGCGTTCACTCATCATGCCGAAAACCCGGGTTTAATTCCCCACATGGGTAAAATGTATGAAGCCCATTTCAGGTGTCCCCCGGCTTGATATTGCTGGAATATTGCTAAAATCGGCGTAAAACTAAACTCACTCACTCCTCGATACAAAGACATCCTCATAACACTGTCAGTGGCTATCCTTTCCACAGTGGTATTGCGCGATGTCCCCCAGCCAAAGTGCTGGACCAGATGTCCAGTCTGTGCAACACCCTTAAGGTCGGTCAGATGCTGTGTCGGAGCCGGAATCCTGACTTCCTACTGGACATCATACAAAGACAGGTGCGTACAGGGGAGACTACTCTGGCTGGGAGGACTTGAATCTAGTTTCTGTCACACCATGTTAAATTCAAAACAGATCAGTATTTGAAGCAGTCTCATTGTCACACACATAGCAGCAGATATAACAGTTACTGGGCCAAGCAAGGGATGTAAGAAATTCATTACAGATGTGTCAGTTTAGCACTTAATTTGCTTAATGGATTTCATAACTACACTGTTTCTTTTTTGAGTGGCAATTAGAATCTGATATGATGAACAGGAACAATGTTTTATGTATAGACAACTTCAAGTGATACTTAACAATGGTGTTAGCATCTAAACTAAAACATGATGCGACATTTTGGTGTACTGGTAGATGCTAACACCGTTATCAAGCAAGTGGTTCCTGATAGCATCTACACCGAAGCCTCACATACATGAAGAAGTTGTCTAGCCGTAAAACAACATTCCTGTACACTGTAGTTGGTTAGGTGACTGTACACAGTAGTTGGTTAGGTGACTGTACACTGTAGTTGCTTAGGTGACTGTACACAGTAACAGTGGTTTCTGGCTCAAGTGTTTTTCAATCAGTTTGTCAAAAAGGACACATTTCTTTCATGGAATATGTGGAAATAGATCACATTTGCATTTTGTTGATGTGGATGGTGTTGCAGGGGACGTCCCAGTCCATGCCGTGGCTGGCGGAGCTGGTGGAGTCGAGTGAGGGCTCCTTGGACGTGCTGCCTATCCAGTGTTTGTGTGAGTTCCTGCTGCATGAGCCGCCCGAGTCCACCGACACAGGGGACTCCGACGTCATCAAAGCCGAGAAGTACAGGAGGAAAGAGGTAGGCAGGAGCTTCCAGCAGACAGTTTGTAGATGTGCATATATCTGACAAGTACCTTAAACTGATCGGGACTTTTACTTTTCTGTCAGTGTTTCATGTAACAAATTTATCACCATGAGTAATTAAGTAAAATAGTTCCTATCTTGTGAACAGCAGATTCTTACTGTGGTATCTCGAGTTCAACAAAGACTGTTATGTCATGATATCTCTCCACTCCAGAATGGGTGATTTGCAGGATGGCAACTGGCCAGTCACACAGTGAATATGAGAGTAATGCATACAGTATAGTTCATAAACAAAATTACATCTGATATACATAGAGTTTGAACAATTTCTGTCCTTCTCTTTTGGTAATATTGTTTGTTCTACTTCAGAAAAGGAAACCATAATTATGTAAATTGCTGGCCATGACCCCAAAATCACAATTTTCATGTGAACACTCAGTAGTGTGTAATATTTCACAATATGCAAAACAAGCACCTTTGTTAAATGTTTATATATCTGTTAAAGAAACTGAAGAAGCAGCGACAACTTCTGAGCCGCCTGCAGGAGATGGTGCATGGGACGTCCTCCGACTCATCAACAATGTTCCAGGTCCTTGACTACTTCCTCAAGCGGCTGTCTTCCACCCAGTCTGTGTCTCGATCTCAGGCCATCAAGGTAAGTCATGATTTTAGGGCAACTAGACATGACGAGACAAATGTAGACCATGTGAAAAGCCCATGAGATCCCACAAAGTCAGCTACTTGATGTGGATGATTTGTATTCTTTGAGTGGCATTTTTAGAAGTTGGAGAGTGAGATAAGGACAAACTTTGGGGATGAAGAACTTCTTTATTCAGGTGATGCAACCTTTCTATACATATTCTTGTATCGTTGTCAAGCAGGAGATAGGATTGGTCAGAAGTTGTCGCTTCTTGACAACAATTCTGTTTGTCCTCATGTGGATGACTTGGCCATAGTGGCCTCAAAGCGGGAAACAATTCAGTTGAGTCAATACTAATATTGTGTTTTAGACAGACATGGACACTGGCTGTAGTACTGTTGTCTGTTTCTAACCCTCTCTTACTTGTGTAACAGGGATTGTCGATGGTTGTGTCTAAGTCAGCCTCTAGTCCTGATGACAAGGAAGAAACCAAGATGGATGTTGATGGTGACAACAGAACCAACGATTGGCTGTTGAAGGATCTGCCATCCCTCCCGCTGTTCCAGGAGGTGAAAGGTCAAACTAGTATGGCACTTCGACAGGTATGTCTGCTTAACACCATGTTTTCTGTGGATGTGATTTTGTGTACAGTGTAGAATCTGTTTGATTGTTTTTTTCAGGTTGATTTCAGAAATGCTTTCCTTCATGTTGTGTATGAATATATACAGTTCTCAAAATAGTCTGATTATGATATTGTGTTAATAATTTGCCAGTCATGTCAAATAATGACAGATTCTTCACTGTTCCCCATGTAATTGTTCCCTGTACAACTGTTCCCCATGTAACTGCTCCCTGTACATCTGTTCCCCATGTAACTGATCCCTGTACAACTGTTCCCCATGTAACTGATACCTGTACAACTGTTCCCCATGTAACTGATCCCTGTACAACTGTTCCCCATGTAACCGATCCTGTACAACTGTTCCCCATAACAGATAACTGTATACCTGTACAATGTTCCCCATGTAACTGTTCCCTGTACAACTGTTCCCCATGTAATCGATCCCTGTACAACTGTTCCCCATGTAACCGATCCCTGTACAACTGTTCCCCATGTAACCGATCCCTGTACAACTGTTCCCCATGTAACTGATCCCTGTACAACTGTTCCCCATGTAATTGTTCCCTGTACAACTGTTCCCCATGTAATTGTTCTCTGTACAACTGTTCCCCATGTAACTGTTCCCTGTACAACTGTTCCCCATGTAACTGTTCTCTGTACAACTGTTCCCCATGTAACTGTTCCTGTACAACTGTTCCCCATGTAATTGTTCTCTGTACAACTGTTCCCCATGTAATTGTTCCCTGTACAACTGTTCCCCATGTAACTGTTCCCTGTACAAGCTGTTCCCCATGTAACCGATCCTGTACAACTGTTCCCCGATGTAACTGTTCCTGTACAACTGTTCCCCATGTAATTGATCCCTGTACAGCTGTTCCCCATGTAACAAGCTGTTGCCCCCCATTTGTTCCTGTACAACTGTTCCCTCATGTAACCCGATCCCTGTACAACTGTTCCCCATGTAATTGTTCTCTGTACAACTGTTCCCCATGTAACTGTTCTCTGTACAACTGTTCCCCATGTAACTGTTCCTGTACAACTGTTCCCCATGTAACTGATCCCTGTACAACTGTTCCCCATGTAACCCGATCCCTGTACAACTGTTCCCTAATGTAATTGATCCCTGTACAACTGTTCCCCATGTAACTGATCCCTGTACAACTGTTCCCTATAATAACCGATACCTGTACAACTGTTCCCATGTAACTGTTCCCTGTACAATGTAATTGATCCCTGTACAACTGTTCCCATGTAACTGTTCTCTGTACAACTGTTCCCCATGTAACTGTTCCCTGTACAACTGTTCCCCATGTAACTGTTCCCTGTACAACTGTTCCCCATGTAACTGTTCCCTGTACAACTGTTCCCATGTAACGATCCTGTTACAACTGTTCCCCATGTAACTGATCCCTGTACAGCTGTTCCCCCATGTAACTGTTCCTGTACAACTGTTCCCCATGTAACCGATCCTGTACAACTGTTCCCCATGTAACCGATCCTGTACAACTGTTCCCCATGTAATCCCTGTACAATCCCTGTACAACTGTTCCCCATGTAACAGATCCCTGTACAACTGTTCCCCATGTAACCGATCCCTGTACAACTGTTCCCCATGTAACCGATCCCTGTACAACTGTTGCCCATGTAATAGATACCTGTACAACTGTTCCCCATGTAACCGATCCCTGTACAACTGTTCCCCATGTAACTGATCCCTGTACAACTGTTCCCCATGTAATCGATCCCTGTACAACTGTTCCCCATGTAATTGATCCTGTACAACTGTTTCATGATGTAACTATATCCCTGTACAACTGTTCCCCATGTAACAGATCCCTGTACAACTGTTCCCCATGTAACCGATCCCTGTACAACTGTTCCCCATGTAACTGATCCCTGTACAACTGTTCCCCATGTAACTGATCCCTGTACAACTGTTCCCCATGTAATTGTTCCTGTACAGCTGTTCCCCATGTAATTGCTCCCTGTACAGCTGTTCCCCCTTTGGCTGTTTCATATAACATGTATTCCCTGTATAACCTCCCATGTGTTATTGATCCCATGGGCGGATCCAGGAATTTTGAAAGGAGGGGGTTCAGGGGGATTCGAACCCACTGAAACCCCCATTGGCTCCACCAACGCCAAAAAAATTCTTCAATGTGATCTTAAGTCATGTTCAAAAGGGGGGGGTGCGAACCCCCTGAACCGCCGCTCTGTATCCGCCACTGGATCCCACTACAACTATTCCCTACATAAGTGTATGTTGTATAAATCCACCCTGTCGACGTGTTCTGTTCCCCATACTCTCTGTGCTGAGTTCCCTATAAATCTTATCACGATGTAAGCATTCCCTCTCTGACTGGTGTGTTGTTACAGGCCTGCCAGATAGAGACGGATCCGAGTTTGGTCAGTTCCTACATCATCTTCCTGTCCCAGCATTCCCTGGACCAGAATCTCTATGACCTCGACAACCTGGCCTCTGTAAGTTCTACATCATTCATTATATACACTCTGCAAGACTTCTGCAGTCATTCTTGTAAGGCCATTTAATTTCTTAATTATTTATGACCATCAAGTCTGTTGAATTTGAAAATATTGCTGTAATGATACTCAGTGGGAATATTTGCAACATTGCATAGTGTAGTGTTATCACTGTCCAATCTTCACTGATACAGATATCTGTTGCTGATAGTTGCTTTACTTTGTTTAAGGATGTGGCTCAGCTGATAGTAGAGAGGACATCGGTGATCAACCACATCCTACCATGTGAGACCAACCCCTGGACACCATCGCAGGATGTCACCCTCGTCGCCCTCATCAGCCTTTATGTGAACTACCTCAAGAAGGCCCGGGAGCAAGGAGGGATGTGGTATTGTGAACAATCACAGGGTGTATACACCCTCATCAGACCTGGGGTACTTTACATGGGTTTTACATGGTATACTGTTGAACTACCTATAACTGTTGGGGTGTATACATGTATAGGGGGAGCCACACACATGGAGGCCTACATGTATACTGTTGGGGTATGTGGTATTGTATAACAATCTGTTGGGGTGTATACATGGGTGTATACATACCTTTTATATCATGACTGTTGTATACTGGTGTATACTTATAGTGTTATACAGTATACTGTTGGGGGTGTTTACACATGGTATACTGTTGGGTGTATGGGGTGTATACATAGTAGTATAGTGTTGGGGTGTATACATGTGTATACTGTTAGGGTGTATACATAGTATACTGTTGGGGTGGTGTATCCATAGGGTGTATACAAGTATAGTGTTGGGGTGTATACATAGTATAGTGTTGGGGTGTATACATAGGTGGTGTATACATAGTATACATAGTATAGTGTTGGGTGTATACATAGTATAGTGTTGGGGTGTATACATAGTATACTGTTGGGGTGTATACATAATACTGTTGGGGTGTATACATAGTATAGTGTTGGGGTGTATACATAGTATAGTGTTGGGGTGTATACATAGTATAGTGTTGGGGTGTATACATGGTATACTGTTGGGGTGTATACATAGTATAGTGTTGGGGTGTATACATAGTATAGTGTTGGGGTGTATACATGGTATAGTGTTGGGGTGTATACATAGTATAGTGTTGGGGTGTATACATAGTATAGTGTTGGGGTGTATACATAGTATAGTGTTGGGGTGTATACATAGTATAGTGTTGGGGTGTATACATAGTATAGTGTTGGGGTGTATAGTATAGTGTTGGGTGTTTTATATAGTATAGTGTTGGGGTTTATACACTTTATGGTATTGTATTGTAAGATCCTAACTATGTGTGTACATTGTATTTCCTGACTCTGTTTCAGTCTAACACCCAGGACCAGATCCTGCTACAGTGGGAGTCGGGAGAGTCTGCCACAATGTTCATCCTGGTCGTACATGCCATGATCACACTGCTCACCTACGGACCACCCACAGGTCAGCCAACTCAACACTTAAACAATCTCATGAGTGTGGAGTTCTTCACTCTCAGTTTTCAGTGAACGTATCCTTCTGAGCTCATATCTTATGTAGTTGAAATAATTGGCTGAATAAATATTATGAAGATACAATTTACCCTTGTCACTGACTGGTTGTATTGTTTGGTGTATGGCCAGGTGACAGTCAGTACTACGAGCTGTTGGAAACATGGTTTCCCAAGGAAGGACATCTCCCATCAGCCTTCCTACTGGACACATCCGAGGAGGCGTTGCTGCTCCCTGATTGGCTGAAACTCAGGATGATACGCTCCAGTGTGGACCAACTTGTCAACTCAGGTGAGAACAAAGGCTTCCTTAACAAAGATAAAAAACATTATGTTTTAGTGGTAAATGAAGCAACTATGTCTGAATAATATTCAATGTGATACAAGTCTGCCAACAACTGCAATGTGTCAATAGTTCCATCAGTTATTGCACATAATTATTTCTTGAGGGTCAATTAAACCATATAGTAAGTTAAATTGAGGTTTTGATAAGTTTCTTATATGGTTAATGGTACCCTATCGATACCATGTAGAGTACCGAGTGTTGCAATACTCTTGTCCATGTGTATAGTTCCTTCAGTTGTTACCTCTTTCTACCACGACAGCTCTGCAGGAACTGGAACCAGCCCAGCTGTTGCTGTTTGTCCAATCGTTCGGGATCCCTGTGGCCAGCATGAGCAAGCTGTTGACCTGTCTGGACAATGCTGTGGGTTTAGACCCCACAGGGCTAGAGCAGGCTGTGCTGGACAAGGTATACATGGCCCAGTTGATTGAGATCCAGCACAAGAGAGGGGCCAAAGGAGGGGAAAAGTTCAATCTCATGTTGACTCAACATCTGCCTCAACCCAAACAAGGTCAGGGATGTTTGAAATCTATGGCGATATCTTGTGCAACCATGAATTAAATCAGGAAGAGTTTTTGTTCTTTCCAGGATAAGAGTGAGTGAGAGAGTGAGTTTTGTTTTATGCCGCACTCAACAATAATCTAGCTATATGGTGGCGGTCTGTAAATAATCGAGTCTGGACTAGACAATCCAGTGATCAACAGCATGAACATCAATCTGCGCAATTGGGAACCGATGACGTGTCAACCAAGTCAGCGAGCCTGACCACCCGATCCCGTTAGTGGCCTCTTACGACAAGGATGGGTTACTGAGGTTTAATTCTAACCAGGACCTTCCAGGATAAGAACAATGGATAACATGTCACAGGGAGATACCTGGTCCTGTGTATCCCTATTGGTATCAATACATGACATGTGTTTATGGACAAAAATTTCTTGTTATCCATTAAAACGTGTCATGTCTTCATCTTCGTCCAACTTCTAAATGTCTTTCAAGAACCTATTAGCAGAAATAGTGATCTCTATTCATCAAAGGGGCGGGCGGTGGGGTAGCCTAGTGGTTAAAGTGTTGGCTCGTCACGCTGATGACCTGGGTTCGAATCCCCACATGGGCACAATGTGTGAAGCCCATTTCTGGTGTCCCCCGGCGTGATGTTGCTGGAATATTGCTAAAAGTGCCGTAAAACCAAACTCAGTCAGTCAGTCTATTCATCAATCCTGCAGACTTGAATATTGGCATTTGTTGACCCTAAGTATCTAAATAGGTGTGTGTGTGGATTACTGCTTTAAGCACTGACTAATGTAAACTATTTCCGAATATTTCCTTCCTGTAAAGATGAAGCAGGATTTCCTTGTGTTTACCTGATGTGTGTCTGTTATTCCAGGACCAAATACAGAGGGGATGGACACTGGGGTCATTGGCTACCCCCCGGTGGCAGATCCGGAAGGTGGAGGAGGTCACACTCCCGTGGGGGAGACCCAACATGATACCCTGCCTGCTGGAGGTAAATACTGGACATCTGAACAGTTCTCCAGTTCTCCTTGCTGATTTTGTTCTGGAATTTAAGTATATTTAAGGTTGAATATGTCACAGTTGTATGGAAATTCAAGAAATAGAAGCAACTGTTCTCACTGATGGTAGCTGTATAATATATATTATACCCATATCTGTGAGAACAATTTTGTACAGTTATTTGAAAATCTATGAGATCACAACAGGTAATTATTTCCAGAAAGGGAATAATACTCATTTTCAGCTGTGACCAGTGAGTACAAGTTAGACCTGATTTTATGTAACTAGGAACCTGGAGGTTGAGGGAGTGCATGTGTTCTAAGGGTTCCAGGATTTCTGCTAGGTACAATTGCAGTTAGTTGGGAAAAGCTCCTAACATCTTCGTTCTATTCTGTTACCAGATCTTTGACCCAAGCGGAACGTCCAACCCAAGATCCAACAAGTTGTATCAAGCACTCATCAAGGTCAGTTTTCTTCCGCTCTGGTCAAATTTTCAGGCCATGACTGCTGTTTAGAATAAAACTGTTCACTTAAGAAGGCATCAGTACTTTGAAGTTTCCGAGTTGCCTCCCTTAAACTCGACCTTTGATCATGTCTTTGACTACAGATCGCCCTGAACAGTGGTTTCTGTTGGTGTGTCAGCAGCATACCATGGTGTTTCACTACAGTTACCACCTTCAGGCTTCGCTACCATGTCATTATTACAGTCACTGGTATTATTGAAATACTGCTTAACATGTGTTACATTTGACCACTGTCTAAATGCCTTTGTGTATTAACTTCTTAAAGTGGTGTGAAACCAAAGCAATGCATGTAAACTTTACTTGTGTTATTGTAAGGTTTCAAAGGTTTTGCCCATTTTGCCCTATTTTCTTTCAGTCAATATCTAGTGAGCAGGCCAAAGCTGCTGAGGTGATCACCACGATGCACAAGGTGAGTCGACGTAGATGATGTTGAGTAAGAGTTGATGTAGGTTGTTGCTGTAACTGCTGCTATAAATATGGATTTTCTGAGCTAAACTTTGAATATTTAGTTGTATTATTTTAATCTGTTAACATTCAGTAAATCAGTCACGTGTCTACTGTCACGTGTGTACTTGCCACATCACACATGACAGTATACACTTGCCACATCAAATATGACAGTATACACTTGCCACATCAAGTATGACAGTATACACTTCCCACATCACACATGACAGTACTTGCCACATCACACATCAAAGTACACACTTCCCACATCACACATGACAGTACTTGAACTTCCCAAAACACACATGAAAGTACACACTTTCCATATCACACATGACAGTACATGCTTGCCACATCACACATGACAGTACACACTTGCCACATCACACGACAGTACATATTTGCAACATCATATGAAAGTACACACTTGCCACATGACATTGAGCCCATCATATGATGCATCATCACATTGTACACGGCCATGTCTTGACAGTACATGAGCCACTGATGCATCTCATTGTTTTCGGCCTGTCTTCACTTGAGCCTCTGATGCATCATACTTGCCACATCACACCTGTCTTGATCACTTGAGCCTGCCTGATGCATCTCATTGTTTTCGGCCTGTCTTGACTTGAGCCTCTGATGCATCTCATTGTTTTAGGCCTGTCTTGACTTGAGCCTCTGATGCATCTCATTGTTTTCGGCCTGTCTTGACTTGAGCCTCTGATGCATCTCATTGTTTTCGGCCTGTCTTGACTTGAGCCTCTGATGCATCTCATTGTTTTAGGCCTGTCTTGACTTGAGCCTCTGATGCATCTCATTGTTTTCGGCCTGTCTTGACTTGAGCCTCTGATGCATCTCATTGTTTTCAGCCTGTCTTGACTTGAGCCTCTGATGCATCTCATTGTTTTCGGCCTGCCTTGACTTGAGCCTCTGATGCATCTCATTGTTTTCAGCCTGTCTTGACTTGAGCCTCTGATGCATCTCATTGTTTTCGGCCTGTCTTGACTTGAGCCTCTGATGCATCTCATTGTTTTCGGCCTGTTTTGACTTGAGCCTCTGATGCATCTCATTGTTTTAGGCCTGTTTTGACTTGAGCCTCTGATGCATCTCATTGTTTTCGGCCTGTCTTGACTTGAGCCTCTGATGCATCTCATTGTTTTAGGCCTGTCTTGACTTGAGCCTCTGATGCATCTCATTGTTTTGGGCCTGTCTTGACTTGAGCATCTGATGCATCTCATTGTTTTCGGCCTGTCTTGACTTGAGCATCTGATGCATCTCATTGTTTTCGGCCTGTTTTGACTTGAGCCTCTGATGCATCTCATTGTTTTCAGCCTGCCTTGACTTGAGCCTCTGATGCATCTCATTGTTTTAGGCCTGTCTTGACTTGATCCTCTGATGCATCTCATTGTTTTAGGCCTGTCTTGACTTGAGCCTCTGATGCATCTCATTGTTTTAGGCCTGTCTTGACTTGAGCCTCTGATGCATCTCATTGTTTTAGGCCTGTCTTGACTTGAGCCTCTGATGCATCTCATTGTTTTGGGCCTGTCTTGACTTGAGCCTCTGATGCATCTCATTGTTTTCGGCCTGTCTTGACTTGAGCATCTGATGCATCTCATTGTTTTCGGCCTGTCTTGACTTGAGCCTCTGATGCATCTCATTGTTTTAGGCCTGTCTTGACTTGAGCCTCTGATGCATCTCATTGTTTTCGGCCTGTCTTGACTTGAGCCTCTGATGCATCTCATTGTTTTAGGCCTGTCTTGACTTGAGCATCTGATGCATCTCATTGTTTTCGGCCTGTTTTGACTTGAGCCTCTGATGCATCTCATTGTTTTCAGCCTGCCTTGACTTGAGCCTCTGATGCATCTCATTGTTTTCGGCCTGTCTTGACTTGAGCCTCTGATGCATCTGATGCATCTCATTGTTTTCGGCCTGTTTTGACTTGAGCCTCTGATGCATCTCATTGTTTTCGGCCTGTCTTGACTTGAGCATCTGATGCATCTCATTGTTTTAGGCCTGTTTTGACTTGAGCCTCTGATGCATCTCATTGTTTTGGGCCTGTCTTGACTTGAGCCTCTGATGCATCTCATTGTTTTCGGCCTGTCTTGACTTGATCCTCTGATGCATCTCATTGTTTTCGGCCTGTCTTGACTTGAGCATCTGATGCATCTCATTGTTTTAGGCCTGTTTTGACTTGAGCCTCTGATGCATCTCATTGTTTTCGGCCTGCCTTGACTTGAGCATCTGATGCATCTCATTGTTTTCGACCTGCCTTGACTTAAGTGATGCTTCCACAAACTCATCTACTTCTATTTATAGTGAGGGGGTTATGGGGCTTCTTGGTTAAATTATGTCGCCAGCCACCTACACTTGTAAGAGGTGACCGAATGGATTGGGTGCCCCCTTTACTTGTATTTTGTTTGATGTTGTGGATTCTTGTTCACAGTATCAATCACATGTTTGTCTGGTCCGCACTGGCCCCAGCCATACAGCTGGAAGATGGCTGAACACATTACACATCAGGGCTCCAGATAACTTTTGGGGGTGCGAGTGTACTTACACATCATATTGCAAGTGGAGGTGTACTGAGAATTTTGAAGGAGTACTGACATGTTTTTGTGTGAGCGAGTTGGTGATGTGGTTTGTCTGGACGATTCATTGATCACTATTTCCAACCATGTTTTTGTATTTGAAGACGTGTGAGAAATAACTGAGCAACCGTGTGATGCGCGAAATGTCAGGTCCGACTGGATATAAATAGGAACAGTGTAGTTTTTAGCCAATCGTTGCATGGCAACGCAAGTGATTCCTAGTGTTGGGGTGTCCTCATGTGTCAAATCGTGTTTCGCAAAAGAAACTTGACAAGTATTTATTCGAAATAGATTTCCATTTGCACGATACGCACGGAAATTAAATGTTAGAGGCGTATTTAAAGGTATTTATGTGCTTGCTTGTATTATGTCGTACTTAATTGATATGCTTGAAATCTTGTATTATGTCGTACTTAATTGATTTTGAGATGTAGACACATCTATTATCGTTGATATTATTTTGAGATGCTTGTTGCCCAGATCCTGGAATCAACAAAAGGTGCCGAGTTTGCAGCGCGTCTTTATGAGACATCTTCCAGATCAGGACCACTTCTCAAGTTGCTCATATCTAAACAGGTGGGAAACAAAATACTTAAGAAATTCAGAATTACAAGAAAGATTCATGGAATGATTTTAAACAGAAGTTAGCCGGTGTATTCAATATGTGCAAAAATGATTTCAAAACTGAAAAATGAGACTGTATGAAAAATGGTTCTGTTTTTGATCGGGGTGGTGAGATGAGAGACACAAACAGACATTCTCTATATGTGTACCTGAGATAATGTTTTTATTGTACCACTATTGTGCTGTCAGACATCACTCTCTGATGCTGTGAGGAGGATGGTGGAACGCCTGGCTGTCTTCACACCGGGACGAAGAAGTCCACTCCTGTCGGTCATCAAGCAGTTCTTGGAAGCTGGTAAAACATCAGGATCAGAGAGTAAGACCAAAGAAAGAACTCAGATGAAACTGGAGATGTTTAAAACTGGTGGGAAAGTGGATCCTAACAAGCTCACACAAGGTAGAGTACTATTTTTCCTTATCCTGACTCATGCTCTTTTGCTTGTCTTCTTCTTCTTGCGAACATAGTGGAACACTTGTATCTCCTTAATTGAAGCTCCCTTCAATGTAAAATCACTAATTGGTACTCACCACGAGTTGCCTCCCTTGCCCTTTTGGCGGGAACAGGTGTCGCCACCCTCTGGCCTCATGCTTCACTCTCTCCTTCTTCGCCCAGTGAGCAGGATGTGAGAGCGCCTGTGTCTCCTTACACACTATATCCTTTGGTTTTTCTTAGTTTATTACCTCTTATAGGTTACTATAGAGGTATAGCTACTTTGCGTCGTGAGACGTACCGCAGATAGGTCACGCAAACAAGGGTTAGACATGGCCGATACATCGGATTCCCCTTCCAGTCAGCTGCTGTCGATAGACCCCCTCCCGTCTGGTGTTTCGCAAGAGACTCCGTCGGAAGATGGGCGTGGGATGCAGTCCGCCAACACTAAGAAGCGTCCTGCCTCCCCAGACGTCCCGTCATCGCAGATAAAGTCCAAGAGGGCCACGACGTCTTCCCAACGCAGACTTCGGACCCCCAGGGCAGCGTCGACATCTAAGGGGAAGTCTACGAAGTCGTCAAGAACTTTCTCAGCCGAGATTGTTCCAGCCGCCGAACTGGGCTCTACGATGATCAGCCGATCATCATCCCTGACGTCGCGCCACAAGAAGCGACCGGTGACAGCTACAGTGACATCAGCAGAGATGCGCCATGCAGCCTGATGCCTCTACACTGATGTCAGGCGACTTCCCTGAGGGTCAGCAGCTGTCATCGCAGAGAGGAGCACCGACTACTTAAATGCGCAGACCATCCCAGACGAGCTGTTGCGGCAGATCATGACCATGATGGAGGGCCACTACAGTCGGGAAGCAGCCAGCCCAGGGCCAGAGCAACGCCAGGCGATACCCCAGAGGCACCCCCAGTCAGCGTAGCAGCCACGACGAAGCAGCCCGAGAAGGAAGTCACAGACCACCTCAGCGAAGGGCGCCAGATGTACGGTCGTCCGCGAAGGCCTTCGGCGAAGGGGAGAGATCGTCATCATCCTCGGCCTCGTCCTCAGATGCAGACTCAGACCACCAGGCGTCATGGAAACCGTCCGCGGAAGTCAAGGCGCCGCTCCCCAGGTCGGACGCAGAGGAAGCTGCGAAGGCCGTCACACAGATCGATCATCGTCCAGAAGGGCGTCGAGGACTATTCAAGAGCTTCGCTGGCCGTCAACATTCTCCTCGCAGATCTGGGTCTTCCCATAGAAGGCGCAGATCACCTAGAGCGATCTCCGCGCCGTTCACCACGCCGATCTCCACGTGCATCACCTGCGCGGGTCATCACACAAGTCGGCACACAGGTCTACACTCAGGTCTCCCCGAAGTGTCACCCGACATAGAGATAGCAGCCCAGAGGTCACCATCAGAAGAGCATCAACCTCTCATCTCCGATGCTGGTACAGAAGATGATGGAGAGCATCATCTTCTCAAACGGCTGAGAATAAGATATTGGATGGTAAACAACCTAGATTTATCTTCACCGTCCAAGAGTGGCAACTCAGCGCAGACATACCTGATGAAGAAGGAAGGCGATGCAGACGCCATCACCTTACCTCCGATCGACCGATTGCTGCGGTGCCACATAATCTAGATACAGCCTTCATTAAAGCTCACGAAAGTGCAGACTCCACATCTGCCGAACTTTCACGCTAAGAAGTTCTCCACGCTGTATGGACCCCTTCCTGAAGGCACAAGACATCGATGAAAACTACAAGCTGATCAGCGATGTTAAGAACAAGAACTACAAGATTGACGATGCAAGCTGGTGCAGATAGAAAACATGGCGAGGGCATGTTCTTTGGCCTAAATAGATCTAGAGCGATCAATGAGACACTTATCACCAGATTTCGTATCGACCTCTGAAGATGATAGGATGATCTACTTTTCGGCCCTACTGATGCAAAAGAAGGACCAGCAGTTCCTTACAGATCATCTCACATCTGTCTCAGCAGCACTGACCTTAGCTTCGTCGTCAGAGGCCTCCTCAGCTTCCTGCAGCTGGGGTGAGAACTTTACAGCTCCACTCTATACGAAGCCCGTGGTCATCCCCAAACATCTTTGACGGAGGAATAGACAAAGTCTCCAAGGAAGTCACTAAGGACTCAGAGAAGTCCTTATGATCAAGTCGATGGAACAGCTAGCAAGCGCGATCATCAGGCAGACTTCACAAAGATACTCAGGGAGATCTAAGTTCGGGGCTACAGAAAGCCGCGGGATAGGAAGATAGCCAGCAGCCAGGGGAAAAGATTCTTTTAAATTAAGCCCATATGGCAACTATAGAGGAGGGTCAGGAAGAGGCAGGACACCCAGAGGTTCCCCCAACTATAAGCGGCTGAAAGACAGGTTGAACGACTGGAGTCTTCCACCCCAGCCGTTCCAGTACAACCGTCACAAGTGGGTGGGCGCCTCCAACTACACTGGGAGAACTGGGGAATGTTAAAGACCCTTATGTCTCCAACATTCTTCAACAGTTTCGTATCCCACTACAGGCCACGCCTCCGCTGACAGTCAACCCTTACAAGTTCGACTTACAGGCACAACAACTACCAAAGTTAAGAGAGGCGGTTACATCACTCATAACCAAGCAGGCCATAGAAAGTACTAGATCAAGTAGACATCGAACCAGGCTTCTACTCCCCAGTTTTCCTAGTACCCAAGAAAAACTCAAGGAGAAATACAGACTCATTTACAACATGAGCTTTTTTCAGCAGGAATTATCTACGCCAAACCACCAAAGTTTCGCATGATACACCTTCCTCCAGTTGCGGCGGTTGATTAAGCCCCATGGATTACATGGCCGGTATGGATCTGCAAGGCGGCTTATCTACATGTCCCGATACATCCCGAATCCAGGAAATATCTAAGATTTGCACTAGGCGGGCTACATTACCAATGGAAAGTACTCCCATTGAGGCATATCATCAGCCCCTGGCTATTCACGAGGATAGCGAAACCTATTGTCACCTATCTACATCGTCTAGGGGCTCGCGGAGTCGTTCTACCTCGACGACCGGGATACAAAGTAGATCAAGATCCACAGCATCTCAAACTACAGTTAAACTACTATCATAAAGCTACTAACACAGCTAGGATGGTTAGTAAACTTACTCAAGTGGGACCTGGTACCATCGCCAAGATCTGCAGTTCCTAGGCGTTCGATTTATCACAGTCACTGGCCGTATCGTCGTGCCAGAAGACCGTTGGCTCAAGATCCAACAGACCATTCCGTCAGCTCTACTCTCTCCGTTACACCTACGACAATGGCAGAGGGCGTGTTGGGTCTCCTCATCAGCCAAGACATGACAGTCTCGGGCAGATTACGGATTACGCCCATTACAGGTCTTCATCAATGCACATCTCGACGACCTACAACCATTCAGTCTACCGAAGCGTCTCAGACCTCATCTACTATGGTGGACCAGGAGGTCGAATGTTTCGCGAAGGTATTTGTTTAGAAGAGCAGAATTCAAAAACCCATCTAATATGTAGGCGCGTCGGCTCCAGGGTTGAGGAGCTCATCTCAGCCAACCGGACGGCATCAGGGTTATGGAATCAAAGGCAAGAAAGCAAGCTCCATATAAACATGTTAGAGATGAAAGCTGTAATCAGCATGCATACTTCATTGGGCAACATTCTACAGAATGCGCGCTTAATGATTCATACCGACAACTTCGACAGTGGCGTTCTATGTGAACAAACAAGGTTCAACAAGATCACTGAACCTATTGACTTTAAGCTTTCAACTGTTCGATCTAATACCGCGATCTAAACCCATGTCAGAGCATGTCATTCGAGCCAAGAATGTACTAGCAAGAGCGCACTCTCGGCCACATCAACCGTCACCCGACAGAATGGATGCTCAATACAGAAATATTTGCACAGATAATCAAGCAAATAGGGCGCCCGCTAGTAGATCTAATACCGCAAACGCTTCAACAATCAGCTACCGACATTACGTGTCACCAGTCCCAGACCACAAGCATGGGCAGCGGGCGGCTCTAAGCATATCCTGGGAAGGCCTCAATGCGTGCAGCGTTTCCGCCGCCAGCAATAATACCTCAAGTGTTACAGAAAATCAGACAAACACAGAAGCCTCCAACTCACTTTGAGTGGCGCCCTACTGGCGACCAGAGCGTGGTTTCCCCATTCTAATTCAAGAAATGGTCAACCAACACTAGAGCTTCCCTGGCTCAAATCTATTAATACATCCACACACCAAACAGGTGCACGGAAGCCAGAAGTATTCCAACTTCCGCGTATGGATTGTATTAAAATGTGTTTAAACAAGAGGTATTCTACCAGAGGCGGCAAAGCGGTCAACGCGCTTGCTATTCTACCGCTATTCTACACGTAACGCGGCGACGACAAGTGGCACAGTTTGAGAATTACGCAGTAAATAAAGGGATTTACAGCAAGAGATGCTACTCATCCACAAGTGGCAGATTATTTGTGTTACTACGGCAAAACAAACATTTAAAAGGCCGACATTGTCAACATATCTTGCGGCTTAGTTCTGTCATTACCATGAGAGCGGGTGTTAGATTAACAAGAACTCCAGAGTTACTGGCCTTACTACGGGCTTTCGATTGGAGGACCAAAGCGGAAGTTCGCGCCCCAGCAGGATCTGAATATAGTGTTGCAACACCTCACAAGTGAGGCTTATGAACGCTGGAGTCGACAAACTTTTGAGTTTCTCTCACAGAAAAGCGCTTTTCCTGTTATCTCTAGCCACAGCAGCCAGGATGTGTAGGAAATTCAGCACTATAGATTATGAGAGGATACGGTTTGATGACAATCAAAACACAGCACACCTGGGATTAAGATGGGATTTCATAAGCCAAAAATCAACTACCAGGTCAACCAGAACGGGTTATTTCATATCCTGCATTATCCTCCATTTCCGGGATCTCCAAGATACACTGGACTTATCTCTATAGCAGTCAGAGCTCTCAAAATCTATTTACGACGTTCCCAAAACAAGGCGAAGATTTCTCAAGCGATTATTCATTCCTTGTCGGCAACAACTCAGACAGAAGTCTCTCGTACCCACCATATCTATATGGATAGAACTGTCATGCCAGCCTACAAGGGCGGCAGGACTGGACCCCTCAGCAGCATCAAATCCCATGAAATCAGAAGTTGGCTTTCCACTCTCGCCTTACGGTAACTGTTCTTTGAATACAATTATGGAAGGATGCTTTTGGAAATCTAACATGGTGTTTGCTAATCACTACCTGAGAGATATCACCACCGAGGGCGTCTCAGGCATTCACCATTTAGATCCCTTGGTCCTCGCACAGCAGTTGACAGTCCTGGAAGTAAGCGTTAACCGTGGAGTCTTACGAAGATTAATATGCATAATTGTTACATGCATTATCTGGCTTATAACTCTCTGAGTTCTAGCAGTATGTATATATGTTCAGTGGTATAAGCTTCTCTATCAGGTAAGCTTTGATATTGTTGTTTATAATATCTCCAGTATATCATAATATGAAATACCCCAGTATGGCATTATAACCTATGAACTTATAATAGAGGAATTATCTAAGTCTATGCCTTTATGAAGTTCCCGTAAGGAGTTATTACAGTTAAATCTATATAAATCACTAATTCTATAAAATCAAAGTATTCTGTTTTGCCCACCTCCGTTCCATTAGGATTCTACAAACAAAGAGCATGAGTCAGGATAAGGAAAAATATGTAATTTTGAGTAAAATTGATATTTTATAACTTATCCTGACTCATAATTAACCTCCCATCCTCCCACATAACACTTTAGATTTCCCTGTAAATTCAAGTGTTGGGCTGCAGCAAAATCAGGAGAGAGTGAAGCATGAAAGGCCAGAGAGGTGGCGACACCTGTTCCGCCAAAAGGGCAAAGGGAGGCAACTTCGTGGTGAGTACCAATTAGTGATTTTACATTGAAGGGGCTTCAATTAGGAGATACAAGTGTTCCACTATGTTGCAGAGAAGAGAAGACAAACAAAGAGCATGAGTCAGGATGAAGTATAAAATATCAATTTTACTCAAAAATTACATTTTTGGTGTGAGTGAGTGAGTATGGTTTCTTGCCCGGCTTTTAGCAATATTCAGCAATATCGCGGTGGGGAACACCAGAAATGGCTTCACATTGTGCCCTCATGCGGGGAATCGAACCGGGTCTTTGGCGTGGCGAACAAACACTTTAACCACTAGGCTACCTCACGCCCCTGTTTTTAGTCGCGAGGGGTTGTTTTCTCCTCCTCCCAGCAATGTTACATCTTTATCATAGAGGTGACTGGGAAATTCGAACAAGACAGAACAGTGGTTGATGGCATGAGCACACATCCCCTGCAGGGTAAAGTTGGCATCTCGTTTTGTGGTGCTAACATGGTGAACAGTACTAGTTGCTTTATGATCAGTTTGTTTGCAGCCCTACACGTCATATTGGCTGCCTTGTTGTACCACGATAAAGCATCTGCCCAAAGAGAAGAGATCAATGGTTCAATCAAGGATGTGTCATGCCAAAATAGTGGCGATTATTGTCGGTAGCATAGTGGTTAAAAGGGTTTGCTTGTCGCACAGAAGACAACGGTTCAATTCCCAGCATAGGTACAATGAAGACAATTTCTGGTGTCCCCTCCGTTATTATTGCTGGAATATTGCTAAATGGAGATAAAACCATATCAAAGGTGATAAAAAATTGTACTTATTGTTGCTGTGCATTGGGCTCCGACAGTAAGGGGATAAAACTGGCCAGCTCATGGACGAGTATATAAGTGCCTGAGTGGTGTGTAACAACAGCATGGGATCTTGTGGGGCCAACACTATTAACAGAGAACTGGTGTTGGCATTTGGGCCCTGCCATTAAGAACATGACATGCGCATGCATGTAAAGCCTTCTATCAGTACAGTAATCTTGAAAGCAACGCACCAGCCCGTTTCTAATCACTATAAGCAGCCAACATCTCCCTAGTTGCAGAGGTATAAGGCGGTGTTCTCTCTAACCTGTTATTCCTTTGTTTAGTTCGCTTAGCTGAGCGAGGAATGCTACCTACATGGGTAGCTTGTGATAGTTGACCTAATGTTGACTGGTGTTTGAAGGTCTCCCCAGCTCTGAGTGGCGACCTGACCTTGAGAACCTAGTGTAGCGGCAGTGTGTGATGATGGAGCTGATGAAAACGACATCAGGCAGATGACCAAGAAGCTTGCCAGTCAGGCTCTGATACATTTGAAGTGTAAGATGTGTGTGTTCGGCTGTATAACAAGTGAACCAGGAACTAAGTCTTTACCCTTGACGTTATCTTGTCAACTTTATCGCTGTGTTGTGAAGACAAATAATATGTTCTTTAGATGGTGAGTGTGAAAAAGTCCTTTGTAGTTGATCACCTGCGGGAGTTATGATCAGCATTGCCATTTTACCACCAGGTAAGCCCATGCTTGTATCCACTGCCTCTCTGCTGATTGACTGGTTGGAACTGCTGGACCCTGAAATCATCCAGTCAACCCGATCTGCAACGGCAGTTGATATTTGCTAAGAAGACCGTCAGCCATTAGAGGAGAAAAGGTTCAGAGCGGCGGAAGGAGCCCTACTTGCTGGCGCTGCTCACTCACCAGTGTAACTGGGGCACAGTCAACAGGTGTATCACCAGGATCCTCAACAACACAGACAAGAGGTAATGTAGTTTTTGTGGAGTCTGACATGATTTGGTTACTGATGGCTGTTGTTTCTGTATAGCCTGATATGACCTGGTTGCTGATGGCTGTGAAGCATGTGGCTATGTGTTCCATCAACATCAAGCTTTGTTTATTTCTGGGGGCGTATGGTTTACCCAGTTGTCCCAGGTGTCACATGTCTGACACCAGATTTGCCATGATTGTGTTTCTACATGTCAGCACCAGACCCATGCTGGTGGGTTTCACTCAGGTGTTAACTTCAGGCTTTCCACTTAATTTCCAGTAATATCACAGGAATACTAAATTAAGCATTAGCTAAAAGAGATCAAGATTCTTCTTTCAAAAATTAACAATTGATCTTAGCAGTCTCACTGAAAGGTAATTCAGGCAGTGAGTATTTGTGGTTCAGTAACCTTCAACTTCAGAAACCTGTATTTCAGCTTCAATGCTAGCAGCGGTGTTGGACTTCCTGTGGTGTATCCACATCCCAAAAGATCTGGCAGGGGCGAGTGCAAGAAGGTAGACTTTCTTTACGCATATGGCTGGCAGGAGGTCTTTGTTCAGGTTGTGGAGGACTGAAATCTTTCTCTTAGAAAACAATATCATTGAAGCTAGTTGTAATGCTCTTCCTGGTAATAAGCTATGTTTTATTTGTCCCAGATGGACAGTTCGCGAGGACATTCTGTCGCCCGACCATCAGCCAGGTGATATGTGGTGGTGGACTACATCCTGGAAGAAGCTGGTGACACTAGGAAAACAACTGCAGCCATGTCCTCCAATCCTGCTGGTGCCCTGAGCCCATGTTCTTCAACCCCAGAGACCCTTTGTCCAGAGGATGAGTCTGCTGAAGGCCTGCTTGGCTGACAAGGATGTCGACTGAGAGCTTTGGTGCAGATCATCTTCAAGGGAAGCCACGGTCCACTGGTATGTGTCATGTTGCCATCACTCTTCCCGTTGCTGAACACTCTCTGCTCAGTGCTCTCCACTGCTATTGCTGTCCCATTTACTCTAATCACTCTGTCCTGCCTTAACACACTCTCTATGCTCAACCTCTCCTCAACCTCACCGCTCTCACCTACCACTCACTGCACTCCTACTACTCAACCTCTCCTCACCACTCACCGCTCTCACCCCACTCCACCGCTCTCACTTACCCACTCACCTCTCCGCTTACCCCTCACGCTCTCCCACAACTCACCCGTCTCACCTCACCACTCACCCCGCTCTCCTTGCCCCTCACTGCTCTCCCTACCCACTCACGCTCTCCTTACCACTCCGCCGCTCTCACTCCACCACCACGCTCTCGCCACACCACTCAGCAGCTCTCCCTTACCGCTCACATCTCTCCCTTACCACTCACGGCTCTGCTCCCCACTCACTCCGGCTCTCCTTACCACTCCGCTCCTCCCTCCCATCCTCATACCCTCATTACCCACTCGGCTGCTCCTTACCACTCACACGCTCTCTCTTACCACTCACCGCTCTCCCTCCCACTCACGGCTCACTCCATTACCACGACATGCTCTCGACTCCTCTCAACACTCTCCGCTTGCTCACTCAGCTCTCCTCAAATACTCAGCAGCTCTCCGGCGTTACCACTCCACGGGTCTTCTTGCCACTCAACACTCTCCTTACCACTCAGCACTTTCCTTACGGCTCTCCTTGCTCACCTCATTGTCGCCCCTCACGGCTCTCCTTACCACTCACGCTCTCCTTACCCCTCGCGGCTCTCCTTGCCACTCAGCGCGCTCTCCCTTGCCACTTCACCTCTCCTTGCCTCACTGCTCCTCCTTTCCTCCGCAGCTCTCCTTGCCGCTCCTCCTTGCCTCACGTCGCCTGCTCACGGCTCTCCTTGCCCTCAGCTCTGCATACCCCTCAGCGCATCTCCTTACCACTCACGCTCTCCTTACCACTCACAGCTCATCACCCCTCACTGCTCCTCCTTACCACTCCACCGCTCTCCTTACCACTCCGCTCTCCTTACCACTCACCGCTCTCACTTACCACTCACAGCGCTCATGTCTACCAGCCAGCCTTATTTTTCTCCAGTGTTTTCTCCTGCAAACTCTCCTACCTCCGCCGATCAAGATCTCCTCTACACAACACCCATGGTTATTAATAATTTCCGCGTTGAGTGCGCTCATGGCGTCACGGAAGAACAACCTAATTTTACTGTGTGGACTGTTAAGCTGGACTATTAAATAATATTTGGTGATTATTTTGTAGTAGTGCTTCCTTTTTTGATTTACAGTGACTTGGAAAAAGAGGATGTTTTTAAACTTATCAATCTCGACTTGCACCTCTCTCTCTTATTCGACCATGAGAGGTGAAGCGAATTAAAACTGCTTTCAGGCCTGCCTTGATACGCAAATGTCCCTGTGCTGTCGCGTGTATTTCCTGCTAAGTCGCCGCTCACTAGTCCATGACAACCTGAGGAGGCATCTTGCCGATCCTCGCCCATGTGATCACCTCACATACTCATTCTCTTTCTTGTCGCTCCACTGAGTGGATGTGAAAAATTTTAATCACGATAATTGCTCAACATTGGTTAAGCCTGTTCAGGCCAAAGCGAAGATGTTAAGCTCAAAGCGTAATAAAAGTTTTTCAGCTTAGGACCCACACATTATGTGTTGATTATTGTGGAGTTGTTCTTGAGTCCAGGACAAACGTTGTCCCTAAAATGTCCGGACTGTCTAATGAGGATTTTAATTCGGCTTTAACATCGATGCGTTTGGCACATGAATAAAGGATGTCTTATCACGGAATCTGGTCCATCTCCGCTCAAAACAATGTTTATCAGCCCCTACCTGCTTTCGCCGTTCTAAATCTCCGTCTCTCCCTACTTGAAGATTTTATGGATGCTTCGATCTGATTCTATATTGTCTGAGAATGTAGCCAAAGCGTTTTGGGGCAGCTTTCCTCCCACCTAGCTCAAAGTTCATCATGGGCGATGCTTTCAGGTAGTGTCGCCAATGGCTAATCTGCACCACAAGACCTGTGATCT
Source organism: Haliotis rubra (assembly GCF_003918875.1). NCBI lineage: Eukaryota > Metazoa > Mollusca > Gastropoda > Lepetellida > Haliotidae > Haliotis > Haliotis rubra. Next base: position 98,187 of record NW_025767742.1, on the reverse strand, counting down.
GCACTTCATCCTAAGTAGAATCCGTTCTTCCGGGACCGTTCAGGTCCACCGAAGCTTCTAAATCCAAGCATTCATCATCGGGCGATGGCTTCGAGCGTTGGTTGGAGACATATCCGTTCTCCTCTAACGGTACGGTTTCATTTCACTAAAAGTAAATTCACCCTTGAGTTGGAGTCACCATCTGTGGTTGGGGTTGAGATTCGTTCTTCTACTGCTGGGAACTAATCGTTTCTGGAGTCTGCGTTCGGCTCTTGCTACCGTCGTCAATATTCCAATAATACCAGTCGGAACAAATTCACCACCTGGAGCTCATTTCACCAATCAGATTGGGTCCTAGCAGCCAGTGTTGGTTCCACTAAACGGAACCATTCACCTAGCGTTATTGAATTGCGTTAGCAAGATAGAACTTCAGATTCACCTCAGCGGACGGCCGATCTCAGAACCGAAACTTCGGATTCACCAGGGCCGGAACGAGTTCACATTACCGACTCAGTTCACCCACTCAACATAGGTTTAGGTTAGAGCTCACCATCTCGCCAAGTCGAGAATCAATTCGCCGCAGCATTCTGATTCATTAGTGGTAGTTCAGTCTCACCTGAGTCAAAGTGGTTACGCCATTACCGATTCCGGTTCACCCTGGCTATGCGGTGTGTTTTGGTCGGGGTGATTTCTGCGTCAATTGATTGCTTATTCACCTCGGAGGTTAATCAGGATATCCCCTATTGAGCACTCGCGGTTAGCGCAACCTGGTCGTGGTTTCCCACATTAACATGGGTTTCTGTCGCGGGTGGTTTCACCTGCTGAGGCTTCGTTATGGTTTCCGGTGGATGGTGCGTTCACCTTCATGCCATGCCACTTCTACCTAGCCTGGGTCATAGCAGGTTATTGCTGAGGTCTTCGGAATACTGCGGTGATCCTCTCCAGGCGCGGTTTCTGACACCATAGCTTCTTGCTGTTGACCCTAAGTAGCGTGGTACACTGTAACAATATTGCTTCCTGGGATCCCCGCTCGTCGTATTGTGGTTGTGATGACCTGTGTTCCTGGAGCAAGCGTTAGCCGATTTGCTCCCTTATCAAGGGCGATATTTAGAGACATGCAGACATGCTTCTCCGATTCAACTGGCAGCTTCGTTACGCTTCAACAGTTGATCACCCGACAAATTCCCCGCGTGCGACCGGTAACTTTAACTGCCGTCGTCAATTCCATGTCAGGCCGGTGAGTAATTTCATTGGCGCATCATCAGATGATATCGTCGATGGTCCGCCTCATCCAAGCTGGCTCTGTGTTGCCAGCTGACTCACACAGCGAGTTATCGTCAAAACCGTTTAGCCACGGCATTATGTGGATGCGATATCGACTCAATGGTTAAGCCGCTAATATTAAGACTGTTTACGTATCGCCAAAGCGGTTCATCATCGATTCACATGCACAGCACGAAACGATTCACCTTAGCGGAACATTTCACCTCGCCTCATCGGTTCAAATCACTGGCGTTCTAGAATCTCTCCATCAGCTGAGATCATTTAAAGCGTTCCGGATACCGAACCGATCCAGATCCGCGGACTGATTCAGATCAATGTCCAACATTCGGCTCACCACACCTGAACCGATTTACCAACCCGACAGGAGCATCTGTGGCGCTGAATTCCTCATTAAGGAAGTGTGAGCTCGCTTCGACAATTTGATTTGTTTATCCACGGTTTACCTTCACGGCTTGTGAGAGTGCTTAATGTTTAATCTATGCTTATCCACTGCCAATACCTTTACCGGATGAATTCTTTACAAGTATACGCTAATAACTTCCACTATGCAGGTAATTTTATGATATCCAGTAGCGCGTGATCATCACAGAATCGCGCTCCGGCGCCCCGACTGGGTCTGGCTAATCAGTTCTCAAAGTCATCGACGAACCGTTTCGTGGTACAATCCTGTCGTAGGTCTTCGCAACTGATGGATGATTTGGTTCGCGATTCTACTGCGCCCGGTGTGAGTATCGGTAGTTCTTACCGAGCACCCGGTCATAGCGGTACTGGATAAAACTTTGCTGTCAGGAAATACTATGACGCTCTTTTGGAGGTCGCTTGTTGCTGCAGACTGCTGGTAACCAAGTGTTGCGATGACATCGTTGGGTGCGGTTATTTATGATAGTTCGTCATCTTCGGCAACATTTTTGCAGTAAACCTTGGTTCTGGACGGATGACAGATTGAGGGTGGTTTTGGCGGCGGTGATGTTTTGTCGAATGGCAGCATAACCGGCAGGTATGGGTGCTGACTCGCCGGTTAACGAACAGTGTTGTCCCGGATTTTGCGATAACCATTGTTAACGTTTACCGTCGAGGACTGCTGTTTATTTCCGGAAATTTTGATGATTAAATTGACCATAAGTGCTGCATACAGACTGCCGTAGTCCCCGCAATCGGATAAATCCGTACTTTAAATGTAGTAACAATGAATGCTGCTCATTCCACGATAAAGAGTGATTTATTATTAGGGTTTTGACTGACCGGTGGGGGCGCAGCATCTGGGGTGACGGTGAAACACTAAAAGTGAGCGGTTTTGTTTGAAACTGAAGCGCGAGTTCAGGGTCGCGGTTATGCCAGGACTGTCCTCAAACGAATCACCTGCTATCGCTCACCTGAAAACCATCATTTGTTGACCAACGAAACGTTCACAAGATCACCGATCATTACTGGCTCTTCAGTCGTTTAATAGGAACGTTCATAATGAATTGACGAAAATGAAGATATAGCAGAGACATCGCCGCATTTGAACGCTCCGTCAGAACTGACCCAGGTAACAAACTTGACCAAGCGTTGTTTTGTCAGGAAGATATCGCCGACGAGTAGAGTGGATTCAGGCCTCTCGAACCTTCTCGAACTCGCGGCGTGCGTAAACGCAATGGTCAGGGTTGACTCTCCGCGAACCGAATTCGATTCTAAAGACACAGTAGTATTACTTCGTGATGTTGCGGTTATTACTAAAAGGCGTGAAGCTAACTCCAGTCAGTCCGGTCAGTCCCCTCGACGAGCGCACTACATCAATGGTACAAAAGCTAGTCGATCGAAAACAACGCATTCTCTACCGGGCATTCCATTCGTCGCGCACCGGTATCGCAGTCACCACCAGGCGTTCGTCTTCGCGTGTAAGCACATTTAAGAAATCGCCTAATAGCCAGGTTATTCTCGCGATGGCCTCGCTTTCCTAATCACCAATCAAAGTAGCGAACCGCAACCACGGGCCGAAGATTTTGGAACAGGTTCGATTTCAAGACAACGCTGTATTGCAGCAACTGGCAGCATTATATCAGGAATTTCATCACTCACCAGATGTCATACCGTGTCCATTTCGTATAGGAATGAACATATGAAGGTATTGCCGGGATTAGCTGGATTTTGTTGCAGAAAACCAGTTGCCGATCAACGCAATCGATCTTTCTGATCCGGCAGCTTACGATACCATGTTAAGAGTCCACGCAGATGTCGAATCTCGATAACCTTCGAAACCCCAGGGCACTTCATACATTCTATGCTCTCGCAAACGGCGCCGTCGCGTCGAACTATTCGCCTGTCTTGCTTCCGAGGAAGACGAAGTCTCGCTTACAAACACTCATATGCTTCTGAAACTTCTAATACTAAAACCCTACACCGCTTGAGTCAACCCTCGTGAAAACCAGGCGTTGAAAGCTGCTGCTATGGATTACGCGTAACAAGGTCTTTCGTTAACACCTTTCAAAAGGATTCGTTTAGCGATCTGACCGGTATTTTCGTCCTCTATTCCTCAAGATAATGGTAGGTGAAAGCCGGATAATCGAAGGCCTATCAGTTTTACAGACCACTCGTCCTTGCCCAGCAGTTATCGTGACTTCAGCATGCGCAGATGTGAACTTTCCTTGATACTTCTGATGCTTTATCATGGATCTATCGCGAGTTGATCTGAAGAAGTCGCGTCACGTTTCTTAACTTTGGTATTTTCAAATCTGAATAAATCTGGAATTATTTTTTCTGATTTACGTTTTGTTTCTTCGGGTTGGAATTTCTCCTCTCATTTTGTTTTGAGACCTATGAAAAGTCATACCTGCTACTAATATATCCCGCGGAATTAATTAAGTCGAGTGAAGTGGTCCTTCCGCAGAGTACGCCACGTGGCGTTCAATAACTCCTAAATTATATACACATCTATGATGCTACTAATGAAATAAAGTGGAAGTCATAAAGATGTTGTGGTACTTCGAGCGTTAAATTATTGGTTACCCGATTCAATTGCCTTTCACCCTCTGCGGGTTGGAGATTGATGAACGGAGGTTGTTTAAACAAAGGCACAGCCCGATACCGTCGTTGACTTTTATTACTTGGTAAATGCGATGGCGATGCGACTGATAGTTACGCTACATGCGCTTCGATCCCTTTCGCTGTGAAGTGACTAATTATTGCTCAGGAATCACGCCGGTCCGCAAGAACCGCAGTAACTAGTAAGTCAATGAGTTCGCAACTTCTGCGTGATAACCGGTAGCAGTTTTGGCCTACCTTGTGATTTGCTTCCCCTACGGAGTTTGTTTTGGGGCATAGCGGCAACGGCGAACGGAAGTAATCTATGACCACCCACTACTACCGAGGATAAGTACAGAGGTCATTGAAGGAATGGGATAAGTTTAAAAGGAATTTGAAAATTTTAACTATAAAGTTAATATGGTATATGCGCATCACGCAATAATACGCGCTGACATCAGAAGTCCCCTCTACCTCCCCACTATAGGTGCCACCGTTTCGGTTTTGATACTGCCTTAGCTCCAAGATGAGAATAGTATGTGAAGAATCCGTGTGAGGTGAGGGGACTGTGCCCATGGGTAGCGATGTGGTTGAAAGTGAGCAGGCCCCAGGCGGCATACCTTTAGGAACCAGAAGGAACAAAGGCCGAGCCTAGGTCAAAGTTTTAATTAGATTTTCCACTCATGGTGCAGAATGAAGAAGAGTACAAATGATGAAGATAGAGGATAGAGATATAATGGAGAAATATCAATTTTCAATTCCAAAATTTCAATTCACCAACTTCTTAATTTAACCTCACATTCGTACCTATGTTCAAAGAATCAAGCCAAGAAACAGATGTGTGAAAGAAAAGCTTTAATACTTAAACCACCTCGCGATGTCCGCGTGGCGATACGCCTGAGTAATGAATTTTACCTGTCATCATGTATCGATTATTTGTTGCCATTGTGATTTGCCGCAAAACGAGCTGCTGTCCTGAAACTGTATACTTCTCCTTGTCACGCACATGTATCGAAAATAGCAGTAGTGGTACGTAATAATGTATCGATACTTGCGGAGAAGCTGCTGTACAGGGGTTATTACTGCCTCTCCCTTGTCACACATGTATCATGTAGTAATAATTTACCCGCATGTCGCGAACCTACACCACAGGCTGAAGCTGCTGTCCTGAATATGCCTCTCCTTGTCACGTGTCATTAGCAGTAATGGGTATATGTCATGCTTCCTTCGGTTGCTTGCTGCAGAAACTGAAGCTGCTTATGCGATACTGTACCTCTCCTCCCATGTCCTATATCCATGTAGTAATGGTATGTCTGTATGATTGTTATTACTCAATGTTACCCTGCAAACCGAAGCTGCTGTCTAAGCTTCTTCAGATCCCCTACATCCTGGCGTATACTGACAAATTTCATCACTGCTGAACTGTATCATGAAGCAACTTAAAATCCAGAATGATTCACTATTCTCATAAACAAATTATCATGGCAATCACCTGGTTACTATCCCGCAACAAAGTTGTAATGAGACGAATATCACAATAGATATGTTGTGAGACGTTATTATTGGACACAGTGTGAAGATAGAATCGAAATATCTAATATTATAAAATATGATATGTAAAGACCTTATTACTGCTTATTAGGATCTGAGAGGTATTGTTGATTTGCTCCGACGCCTTATCGGGATAAATCAAATGGTATCAGCAGAAATTGATGTGTATGACCTAACAATTTATATAAAGAATACTGTTGTTTATACCACGAGAAAGATCTGCTATTCTGATGTTGGCAGGTATGATGTGTAAGATCTGCTATTCGATGTGGTAGAAACCGGTATTGTATGTAAAGGATATATGGTCTGATTTGTGTGTGGCATCTGCTGATGTAGTGTGGTCTGATATCTTATGTGTTAAGTATGTTATCTTATTGCTTTAAAGACCAGCTATATCTCGCTGGTGTATGAAGCCGATGATAAGGTGTTTTCAAAAGCGTGATGATATTGTTAATAACCTGCTTCAAGATATCAGCCACATGCGACTATTAATGCTTGATAATCATACCAATACATGGAAAACTTATATGCTTCGAAGATATGCGATGCTCCAGCCAGATGCTCGGGAAAACCAACTGCTGGTACCTCAACTCATCTTTCTGGTGAAGGCTGGCTTGCCGATATGAGCGAGCGCCATTGTTATCAGACATGTGGAGTTGGGGTGTTTTAAAACGTTTGAATAGTCAACCTCTTCACAGCAAAGATGTGATTTGTCCCCATGCACCGGAAGAACATTAATGCGCTTATAATTGGGACGAAGGGTTCGCCACTGATTGCAGTAACGAAACCAATAATAGTCATCAAACTTTCATACCTGGTCAATATTGCTTTAACATCACCCAGTCGCTTATGAACGCATCCATTGTGTCCGAGGTGTTTTCCGCGTCGGTGTATTCACCAGTGTATTGTGACTTGTAATTTGGCTGTTGCATTACCGTTTCGCCTGTCGGTATTTGTACATGTACCCCGATATATTGCTACGCATAACCGGTCCGCTGCCATGTTGAAACTTCGCTACGAAGACACAGTCTAAGATCCGGGGAAGATGCGCTTACCTGCTTCCTCCTCATCTCTGCTCCTGGAACCACGGCGCTGGTGTTCCAGGTGGAAGTCTGCGTCTCCGCCGAATATGCCTGGAGACCTACTTCACCCTCGCCACAAGGTAAAACTCACCAGAATATCTGGAACTCGCTTCACCACTATGCAGGTGGAATAAAACCCGCCAGATATGCTGAGGACCTGCTTCACCCTCATACGGTGGGTTTATACCGCCTGAGTATTTGCAGGGACCTGCACTTCCTTCCGTACCAGGTGGAAGGATTTTATCTGCCTGATATTTTCTGGAACCTGCTATAAGCGCGGTGAAGTTCCTCTACTGATATTAACGGGAACCTCTTCACCATCATGCCGATTACTCACTAGAGTAATATAAACCTCTCTGCATTCGTTATATATGTTTAGTCAATGCCAAGTCATCAACTTGATATTTAATTTTCGGTCTCACGGCAAAAGAACGCCAGCATCGGTAGGCTCGTCATTGTCGGTTCTATCGCATTCCGCAGATGGTTTTGATGGGCTATGATCCTCGGCGTGCCCCATGACCATCCTCGAAGATATGTCGGTACTTCTTTGGGTAAAGGTCGTTTTCAAGATCCGAAATATCATATTATAAGATCCTGTCGCCGTATTCGGAAAATGTAATCATCTGGTCGAAAATATGACACTTTCAAGGTACAAATTTGTGTTGCGTGCGCATTGCATCGCTTGCAATAAAACCTTCCTGGTATTTATGATGCAAACCGAAGGGTATTGATGTTTGTGTAAAGAATTCAATATTTTCACTTCTGCCGAAATCAGGGGTTTTGGAAATGGGCTGAGCGGCTTGTGGCGGATTGGCTGGTCATAACAAGTTAACTTTATTGATGGCTTTATCGGCGGGATGGTGGCTGATGTTTGGATCTCCTGGTGTCTGGTCCAGAATAAAATATTTGCATCGTGGCTGGAGCAATTGCTGTGTGCGGTGTTAAACCAAAACCTAAGCTGTGACGCTATTACTGCTCCCCATGATTTCCTCACAGGGCGTGTCATCTGTCTATCTGACCTGTCAGGCTGAAGTCCCTCACTTGCCGACCCTGAATGCTTTACGACGGAACAGGGCGGGCGATTATAACCGGGATGATGCCGCGGTGGGTCTATAATCTTGGTCTGTTTTCTTGGTCGTCATTTTACTGTTTGTCTACAAAGAAACTCCGGGCCGGATCGGTTGAAAGGAAAGGTTAGAATATAGGGATGTCCGCATTGGTCTTCCTCATGAGGTTCTTTCGTGATGGTAGGAATGATTCAGATTTCCGATGCTTCACTGTTTGGAATGGACGGAGTCTCGTAACTTTTGCATCGATTCGCACTTTTCACGTTAATATGTTGGGTTGATGGTATTGTTTGTTTTGTTATGTGCAAATATTGAAGTGCCTGTTGCGGCTAGAGAACTGACACGCACAACTCTATATATATATATATATATGTTTCATATATAACAACCGTTTGTCTTTTGTTGCAGAACTTGGATGTGTTGCATGAATAGCCCGGTGAGACCTCCAGAAGGTGGAAATCCTTCCGCACGATTAAAATTATTTAATCGGTTGTCTGAATAGGAATCCCGGTTGAATAAAACCTGAAGGTTGTAACATCTCTGTGCACTGTTTTGTGACAGCTGTACATGCAGATCGGGTGTAAGGCCGTGCATGATTTTGATTTTCGTGGACTTTCAAGGTTTCAAGATGGATTAAATCATTCATGCGTAAAGCAGAATATGTTCGGTGAGCTCCGATAGCTGATGTACTGGAGGTAATGTTTCATCTTCTATATACCCTTCTGCGCTCTCATCATCGGCAATGCTCGGGGTCAGCGTCGTGAGTACCGTTCGCGTGTTCCGTTAATAACGGTCCGGAGTTACTGCCGAAGTCTCACTCGACGCTTCGTTACATCATGAATCTGATTACCAGAAGTGCATCTGGTAACCCTGGATTCTGTAGTCAGGTTACCAGAGGTCACACATCGGCTGGATTCTCGGTCCCGGTACTTGGTTTCCCGCATCGACTCTACATTCTGTACTGGATTTTACTGAATAATGGGCTCACCGTCTTGTTCGGGTTACCGGAGGTCCGCATGGGCTCCTGCTTTTCTGTTGTCCAGGTTACCAGAAGGTCGCATCACTCTCTACTTTCTGTTTTGTCCAAATTTGCCAGAGGTCACATCGACTCTATGTTCTGTTGTCCATGATTCTGAAAAGAGTCGCATTAATCTATGTTTTCGCCCCGTTCAGTTTACCCAAGTCGCATCAGGCTTCGTTCTGTTGTTCACGAGTTATAGAAAATCTGCATCGACGCTCGATTCACTGTTTATTCACGAGATTCGAAAGGATACGCTCCGAACTCTCGTTCTGTGTCCGAGTTACCAGAAGATGCATCGATACGTTCCTCGTATTCGGAGATTACCGAAAGTCCCCTCAGCTTTCTACCATCTGTTGTCCAAGTTACCTGAGTCCCACATCCACTCTACTTTCACATCCCACGAGTTTTGCAGATGCATCCACTGTTGTCGGGTTGCAGAAAGTCACCTCCAAACTCAGTTTATTTAATTCGATTCACTGAAGAATAAATGCGACTCTGCACCTTTCTGTTGTCCGATTTACGAAGGTCACCTTCGACTCGTTCTGTTGTTCAGATTATAAGTCACTATCGACTACGTTCTATTGTCAAATTAAAGAAGAATCCTTTTATGCGACTCGTTCTGTTTCGGGTTGCCAGAATTCATCGACTCTTCATCTATTGTTCCGGGATTCTAGAAAGATCACATAAACCTCTGCTTTTCTTATTGTCTAGAGTTACAAGTCTACATCCACTTTCATTTGTCAGGTTGCGGAGGTCCGCATGGGCTGCGTTCTTGTTCGGGTTGCCAGAAGGTCCGCATCGACTCTGGATACTGTTATCCAGATTCGAAAGGTCGTCACTCCGCCATTGTCCAGGTTACCAGAAGGTCATCAACCTCAATTCTGTTGTTCCGGAGTTAGAATCATCGACTCCACTACTGTTATCCAAATTCTAGTCACACTCTGACTCGATTCTATTCAGAGATTACGAAGGATGCATCGGCTGCGTTCTGTTGTCCGGGGTTTTCGGGCGTCGACTCTACGTTCTGATATTCCAGGAATTTTCAAGAAGGTCATCAATCTACCATCACATTGTTCCGGATTTCACTAAGAAAGTCGCCTCCGATCTCACTGTTGTCCCCGGGTTGCAGGGGTCATCCACTCGTTATGGCGGTCCGGGTTACAGAGTCACGTAAATGGTTGCCGGTCGGGGTTTTGGCGAAGTCACTGCATTGGGCTCGTTTCGTGGTCCGGGATTTTCCAGGGACACATCGACTCATTCTGTTGTTCGGGTTACCGGGGTCGCCATTTGTTCGAGGTTTGGGGTCCTATCGACTCGTTGATGGGTTTGGGGTCATCCGCTCTGCTTTCTGTCCGGGTTACTGGGGTCGCATCGATCTGTGATTTTCATATTCGGGTTGGGGGTCATTCGATATATTCTGTTTGATCACGGGATTTAATGAACTTTTGCGTTCTGTTGTTCAGATTTTAGAGATCACATCGATTCTTATTTGTCAGATTTTCAGAAGATCACCATCGATTCATGTTGTCCAAATTTAGGGATGCATCGACTTCGTTCTTGTTGTTCCGATTACCAGAAGGTCTTTATCGGCTCTTTCATCGTCCGGGTTGCAGTGCGTCACTCTACTACTGTTGTCCAGGTGGGCACCCAGGTCACCACATCACTCTACTTTCTGTTGTCCAAGGTTACAGGGTCACCATAGGCTCTGCGTTCGCATTTGTTCTGGGTTGCCAGAGGTCACCTCCCGATCTACTTTCGGTGATGCGGGTTACAGGGTCATCGACTTTCTCGTTTACCGCTGTTGTTCGGGTTGCCGGAAGTCGCATGGGCTTACCGTTCTGTTGTCCCGGGTTGCAGAAGATGCATGCGACTCTGCGTTCTCATTGTTCGGGTTGCCAGGGTCATGCGACAATGCTGTTTGAACTTAGAGATTTTGGGATGCATCGTCTGCTTTCTGCGGTGATGGGTTGCGGGGTCATCCGCTCTTAGCGATGGGTTGCGGAGATTCACATCGACCGCATGTTTGCCGTTTACGATGCGTTGCAGGTGCGTTGACTCGTGTTCCCGCATTTCGTCGGGTTGCGGGGGATAGCATCGACTTTGCGTTCGCCGTTTTCGGGTTGCAGAAGTGCATCGACTCTGGTTCGCGTTTGTCGGGTTGCCGGAGGGTCGTTGTTCTGGTTCATGTTGTCCGGGTTGCAGAGGTCATGGGCTTTAGTTTAGCCGTTTGTTCTGGGTTATAGAGGTCATAGACTCCTGCGTTCATTGTTCGAGTTGCCGGGGGATGCGTGGGCTTTCACGTTCTGTTGTCCGGGTGCAGAGGTCGCATTGACTCTCGTTCTTTCGACTATTCGGGTTCGCAGAATCACCTCGGCATCGTTCACCGGTGTCCGGAGATTGGGACTATCATTTTGCAATTCCTCTATGGTTTTCATTCGGTGTCTGGCCTGCTCCATCCAGGGCGACTCCAGTGAGTTCGGCAAAATAACCGCCTTCTGGTCGCCTCCGGACTTCAACAAACAGGACAAATCATCAGGACAAGTCTCCTGCTCATGATACAGGGATTTGGAATCTGTGATAAAGAGTTGGTACCATCCAGGATCAGAGCGGTACTACTGATTGGAAGATGGATCTTATTGTTGCCGGCAATGGAAACCGAAGGCCGGTAGCGGCAGTATTGCTGTTCTTATCAATTTTGAAGGTAATACCCCACTCATACGTAAAGTCTTAAATGCGCATATTGACTTTCAGGGACTGTTCGCGTGTTTTGTGGAGTCATGCCCGCATCGCCGTTGGTGGGTGCCTGTTATTTCGAAAGACTATTCGCAACCCATTTTGTGGGTAATGCCCCCTCATAGCCAGTTATTGCCCTGCCTGTATTATGAAGGAAGGACAATTCGCCTTGTGCAGTAGATATCCTTTATCGCGTAGGTTCCATTGCCCGCCTGTGTGCTGAAAAGAACTGGTCTGTATTTACATTGGGTAATGCCCTCCGCTTGAGTGGTGCCAACTGTGCTGAAAGGATTATTCACCAGCCATTTTTGTGGTCAATGCCGCTCCTCGCTTGTGGGTTGTGCCCGCCTATTGTATGGAAGGACTGTCGTGTTACGTGAGTGGCCTTTACGCTCCGGCGGGTGGGTGTTGCCCAGCTTTAATAATACTTCAGGACTATTCTGTACGTGAATCTTTATCACTCTTGGAGAGTTGTGCCACCTGTGTGCCAGACTTTATTCTGTATTGATGTGGGTAATGCGCATCACTTGTGGTGACGCACCATATTAATGGAACTATTCTGGTGTTTGGCGGGTGGTGGCACTCGCTGTCGGTCGGGTGCTTTACCGCAGTGACGCTTTAAAGGGACATTACCTATATCTATTTTGTAGAGTACTTGCTCGTAGCCGGAGTCAAATGCCCGCCTGTAATACTGAAAACAGAACTATTCTGTAGCCCTGTAAAATATCTATCGCTTATGGGATTTAATGCTAACGCTATTAGCGCGGAACTTCTTCATATTACCCAACAAATGTCTTCCCTCCATAACCAGATTTGGTAACCACTACCTGTACTTCGAAGAATCTTTTATTCATATGTTAATAATTATGCCCTCATTATCAGAGTCGTGCCTGGTAAACGCTGGGGACTATTCGTATTTTAGGTAATACTTCCACACTCCCTGTGGGAAGTGGGTAACCTGCCTGTACTGAAGGACTTCATTCCTGTATTTTGTGAGTAATCTTACACTCCATTGAGTCGTGCCCGTGCTTCAAAGACTATTCTCAATATTTTGATTGAAAGTAGCACCCCTCGCTGGCCAGGTGAATACCGAAAACCTGTCTGAAAGTGCTATTCTTGTGTTACAACGGGTAATAACCACCCCATATTGTGAATTGGTGCTTTACATTATTGCTTCAGCAGAAGATGCATTCTTCTGATGTACTTTTACCTCAGCACTTAACAAATTCGTACTTACCTGTGGCACGAAGGATAACAATATTGATATTAGGTATTGCCCTACCTCGCTTGGCACGCAGCCAGCAATTGCTATTCTGTTGATAATAGGTAATGCCACTCATTAACCAGAGTCGTTACTATGCTAAGAACTATTCTATTTTGTGGTGTCTTCCTCCTGCGGGTCGGCCCCTTACTATTGTGCTTCAAGGAAGACTATTCTTGTATTTACATATGGAATCATACTTAAGGTTGGAAGTGCATTCTTTGGAGTTTAGCGGTGAAAAATGCCTTTATCTATGAGAACATCAAATACTCGTCATGAAGACCTGCAATTGCCTGAGACCTAAAAATGCTGAACATTGAAGATTGAGAATTAAAGATGCGTGCAACTTACTCGAATGTTATCCTCACAGCAAAGACTACAGAGTGTTTCCCCACTAATCATAATTCTGCTTGCATCATCTTCACACAGAATCTATACAGTTCTTAGTTTTCGATAAATCTGAAAGATGAAGAGGATGCGATGAAGGACGTTCATCGGTACGTAATGTTGTAAATGAAGAATATTCAACCGCCTTCGATCTTGCTACTCCATCTTGTATCAATCTGGTAGGATATGAGTTGTCTACAACCCAGGACTCGGGACAATGAAAGATCCAAATCCACCCAGGAAAAAGTTGCTCCATCAAAGTATACGGTAGTGATAACACAGATATGGTTCATCAAAAAACATAAATAGGAACGATAATCACAGCGTTTGTGATGCCAGTATGCTAAATCCCTCAAAAATATGTATTAATGTTTTATTACCTGATAGATCTTCCCGCATCAGTGGATGTTTATATAATATTTTGTACATAGTAATCATGATAACAATTGAATTAAATAATGCAATTTCATTATTCTTCACTGTTTTCTCCACAAACCGTTCATTCATTCTAAATATAACCCAGAAACAGATCTCCCCAATCCATTTCATATTAATAAGTGCATAGTTTGAGAAAGGAAGCCAGAACAAAGATATATTCCCGCGGTATACGTATTTATTAAAATGTTGTTTCTTGTTTTTGCAAAGAAACTCAAATCCTAAATACACAAAATAAACATTACGTATCTAATATAGCTTTGGAAGTATTATGCGGTACTAGCAATGATGATATGTTTTAATGTCATAATAGCCCGTAAAACTATGCATCATAATTATACAAATAATTGCATTCTGAAAGAGTAAACTATGCTCGCCGCGAGATCATTGACGGACAATGTCACATATTTGACAAATCGCTCTAAACCATTTCATTTCAATACTGGATCTTGTATCAACTTGTTTGAGTTATTGAAATCTTGGAATGGCTCTAATTGTTTCTGTATGGAAGGTATGGATATGTATGGTAAGTAGAATAGTTTACATCGAAAGATCGAATCCCGGTTTTAGTTGTGCGATACTTTCTCATTATTCTTCCAATAGTTTTGCACATTCCTACATTTCTGCGCTTCGGTGAAATGCTGGATTGTGATTGGTTAATCAGTCGCGTTCAGGAGGTAGATGATCGCGATATACTCCTCTGATTTTCGAACACAGTACTGTATTTTTTAAAAATCTTAACCGGCACGGGTTTAGTAGAATGGATATGGACGTACTGTATCAGTATAACAAGGTTTAAATCCGGGGTTTTGAAGGGCTATTCATAAATTTTCGTTATATACCTCTGATTTTCGAAAAGCACCGGTATGTTTACATCTGCCTGAATTCTGACTTTAAGGGCACTATGTGGATTATATTACTATGTTCGTAAATCAAAAATATATAACAAGAACATAAAGACAGCTCTCATATCCGAATTCCAAGCGAAAATCTTGCAATTTTTAGTTTGTTTCCCAATAGCATTATCATATCATCATTGATAATGATTATCACTTCTGATATGTTGAAGTCAGCATTATGGAATTCAAAGCTGTTGGCCTTCTCAAAAAAATGAATGTGCATTTTGGCAAAGGGTTAAAGTCGGGCGAAAGCGTAGAGAGTGATGCACATGTGACGGACATGTATCCGGATAGTGAGTGGATGTAGCAAAAATCCAGGATACTGGTTGCCGGTAGCTTTCATCATTGTCAATAACACCTGCCGGTGAAATGGCGCTGGAGATTGTTGAAATGCCGGTGCCGTCAGCTCAATAAAGGCGTTCATATACTGATGCCGGGATGTGTGGAGATGAGTTGATTTCAACATGACAGCAAGAATCTGCTTTATTACAAGATTGTGAGATGTAGTGCAGATTTGGATAAGGAAAACAGGGCGTCTTCAGAGTTTAAAATGATCCAACCAGATTTTGTTCCATCCGGAATACATAATATCGTGGTGAGAGAGATTGTTTAGTTACCGACGCATTCTCAGTAGCGCGGGGTGAGAACACTAGCCAGGGAGATCTCAACTCAGTATACACCAGGGTTATTTTCGAATGAAATTCGAGGGGTAAAGTAGGTTTGATTTTACTATAAAACTTGGCAATATTCAACGCTTATCTGAAAAAACAGGAACACTGCCGGAAATGAATTGCTGTTGCCAGGACAAATGAATGGAACTCGTAAAGCACCACAGTGCCCCGTATCAGCTACCTAAGTGAACAGCATTTAAAGTTCAGAGTATAATTATGCGGGAATGTACCATGTATGTTAAATTCTTGACCATTTGATAACGCCATATTTACCGTTGGTTCTGCAAGAACTACTTCCTGTACAAATGTGGAAATATTTTCATAAATCATGCTGCCCGGGAAGTAATATGTTAGCTGCCTTTCCGCTCCAGTGATTGAGTTTGTGTGTATTGATTGTCATATATGTTCAGGAGACGGTGAAGGTTGAGTCGAGTGGTTAAAGCGTTGAATCGTCACGCCGAAGACCAGGTTTCGAGGTCACACATACGGTTGCAATGAGGTGAAAATTTCTGGTTTCGCGGTGTCCTTGACATTGCTGGAATATTGCTAAAAGCGGCGTACAGGCAAACTCGATCGGGGTCGGTCATATATATGTTCAGTGACATTAGAAACGGCGCAAACTGTCGATCCATGGTATAAAGCAATTGTTTCGAATTTGAACTTAGTGACCAAAAGCGCGTTTCGTAAAAATATCTGCACAAAAATATGGCTTCACTATGCAGCCCGTTATGAACACCTCCCGCGTGGACGGTCGCATAAGGTCATTCCAGATCACAAATGGTTACTTCCCCGCTTAGAGTGACTTCTTCCATAAAATCTCAGGGTTATGTTGTAAAGCTGTTTGGAATTTGGTTTTAATATTAATGTCGCGAACAGAGCTTGTATTGCTGGTGGTTATCACGTCACAAGGTTCCTATTCGTTCCGCTACAATATCCATCTCCCATATAATCCTTCTTTATTGGAATGTGGATATCAGTGAACATTCGCAGTGGCGCGAAGAATGTGGAACTGGGATGTATTCGATACCTCAGCAATACTAGCCCCTACTTCCATACTTTCACTGATAAATAGCGTCGATAGCTGCATGAAGTTATTGGACAATAAGCCGAGTAAAACAAAACAAAGAAAGCGACCGCCGAAATCCTTAATTCCTGATAATTGGTAGTACATTTTCTCCAAAAATATATTTGGTGGGGTTTAGTTTTAACTCGCTAAAAACCAATATTCAGCAGCATTACGGCAGGCGACGCCAGAAATGGACTACGCATTTGGCAGCCACGTGGAGAATCGGGCAGGTGGCCTGGTACAAGTGACAATCGAACGCTGTATCCGCAAGGGCTGCCTAGCCGCCAAAGAAATATGTTATTTATATTGGTAGAGATGACGTTGTTCGTACTCGTTTCTGGAGTGAAACCTAGGTACCTGTTTGAACGCATGAATCATCATCATAAGGAATTCACTTCGTCCTCAAGATCCTTTTGGCGTGCAGGCGGCTCTAATGGTTTTACGCATGCTTTTAGTAATGTTCCGGCGATATCGCGGAAACAGGGAACGCCGGAAATGGGTACGTCACATTATGCCCGGAGTTAGCAGAATCTGGTAATTTTCATCATCCATTCAGCATAAACGTACGTGGATATTCAAATGTAAGAATTGCCTTTGGAGGAGAATGCGGTATGCAAGGAGCATGGCTTGTTCTCGTGTTAGAATGGTCGGTTAAGGTCTTCTAAGTTTGCGAAGCTATACTAGTTCAATGCAACTTTCAAGTCTGGATAATAGGGGGTGCATACTGCTGGATTCAGCAAAGGTTTTAGTTTAAATGGGATGTTCACCAAAAGTTATTTGAGCGGTAAAAGCTCCGCCAGGCTTAAATAGGCCAGAAAATGTTAGAAGAAGGCGGACAGGGACCGTTCATAATTTATGGCTAGGGGTGGGTGGGTTGGGTGATGATATTGGGGGTCACCCATTTGTTTTTGTGGAGGTAGCGGGTTCATCAATTTGTACACATGCACGGGGTGTGTGTGTGTGTGTGATGATGATGATTATTGATGTGTGTTTGTCATCAATTTTGTACAGCGACGGAAATATTAAAACGTATGCTTATAAATTATGGGAGGGTCATTGATTTTGTACATGACATGCGTGGGGGTCACTTGCTTAGCTGTACGTAAATTTTAGGGGGAGACATTCATTGTACATGCTTCTCCGTAAAAACTCATCATCCCCTCTCCTCCACCACCCACCCCCTCGTGATATCTAATTTTCAAAAATAACTGTTTTTAACTTGGTGTATATTTATCATACATAAATTCACGTGTAAACGTTTTTTTCAAATCTTATCATTTTATTTTTATTATTTTTGTTTTACAAACTTATGTGTAGGCAATTGCCTTTTAGCCTACACATGGCCTACATGGCTCTCTTTGAAATAGTTATCAGTTGTGATGGAAAATGAACACAATCAAGACATGCGTGACTGTAGTTCTTTCATCACAAGGGATATACAATGGAGGATATTTGCCTTTTAATAAATAGTCATGCGTGTATCCTGAATGATCAATACAGCGTCGTCTTAAGATGGCCTCTTCAAATCTGGACTGAAAACCCAAGAAGGTGTAACTGATAGTTGATTTAATTTGATGTAATACATACACTGTCAGGTTTATAATCGCTGATTTTATTAGCGCCGCCTTCGCAGCAGCAGCAACAACCACTGTGTCAGCAGTAATTTCAACATAGCTGGGTAACCAACAGAAGACAGTGTCCCATTGGCCAGAAGCAAGAACATTTAATAATGCAATTATTTCGATCAAAAGAGGATGCTTACGGGACTGGTTAATGTAATTGCCTGAAGGCATGGTAGAGAGTCTGAATAAGTAATAATTCGGTTATTTACTAGTGTACTTTAGTGTACTAGTGCTGTTAATGCGGCCTTTTATTCAGCCGTGAAAATGGAGCGGTTATCTGGTAATCTTGATAACATAGTTCTGGATCCAATGATGATAGCGTAGGTTATTTCGTCATCATCCTTGGATCCATCTGTGAATATAGTTCGAAAGATTAAATGTATTTCTTTACTGATTATACTTTTGTTGATAAATGAGTTGATTTATTTCAGTTTTCTTAAATTTATTTAATGTTTAATCTATCTTCTGCTTTTCTTATTGCCATAACGGTGAAGACAATAGTTTCAATATCTCTTTTCGCAGCAGAAATGTCAGATTTGCTTTGTTTTCCAAGGGGTGGAGAAAGGGATATTTCTGTTTTTCATTTTTTTATACAAAGGATTAAAACACAGTTATAGGCTGTATTAGATATATAAATAGCTTAATTCGACAATGTTTAAGGGAGTGCTCATCAGCTTCCACATATAATCTGAGAAATTGGGAAGGCTCCATGGCAAAGCCCAAGTCCTTGGTTACTTGATTAGTATAGAAACGAATCTAGTTCTTTTTAAAGTTGCTGTTACAAGCTCAACCGCCAAACAATGGAGCCCTAATCAAGTCAAGGGCAGACGAGCGCTCTGTACAGTTGGAAGGGTTTGCCTGGCAACTGGCATAGTTTGGATGAACCCACCAGAACTTCAAATTGGGTAAAAGGGTCCCTCAATCCAAAGCCATCTTTTAAAATCCGACACTTCCATGTCGTGTCATATGCCTTTTCGAGGTCGAAATAAATCGATACAGCATGTTGCTTATCTATCATGGAATCTTTTATAAAATCCTAAAAGTACGAAATGATCGATGATACTTCTATGTTTTGGAAACCACATTCGATGACAGTGATGAGGTTGTTGGTTTCCAGGTGTGCGACTAAACGATTATTGACCATACGTTCTATTGTAAGTGATATCGGCCAAGGATTGGCATGATCTCGACCAGGTTTAGGGATAGGAATGGTAATAGCATTTTGCCATGATGATGAGAAATTACCAGATTTTCCCATATTGTCAAAGCTATCCATCATGTTTCAAAACACAATTCAGGAACATGCGTAAGAAGCTGATAATAACTCATGAATTAATTTCATTAAAATCCTCCCATTTGCCTGAAAATTTAATTCCCTTTTTCTTCTTGCTGGTCTTAAAGGTTGGTAAATAATTAGATGAGGAGGCATGTCTTGCTAACGCTTCACCAATTTAGTTAAAATTATAAAAGGTATCCTGTTAGAGTACCGCCGCCTCCTTATGATGGAGAACACTACATTTGGACCCTTTACCTATAATTCTCTGTTCGTGAATTAATTTAGTTTTGGAACCACAGTTTTGCCATAACTGTCGTGTATTTTGCTTAAACGTCAATGCTGACAATGTTAAACCATGGTTTACGAATATGTGGAACTTAGAAGACTTTGGAATATATTCATCAGCAATTATGTTAAGTTCATCAGAAACTCTTTGAATAGGATCAGTCAAATTCAGAAATGATTTAGGTTTTAATCTTTCAGAGCATGATGTATGATATAAAGACTGATCGGCCTTTGTAAGGTTCAGTCTTCATGATGATGGGGCATCATTTGGATTTACAGTTAAAAGAACAGTGGGAAAATGGTCACTTCCACAAACGTCATCATGAAAGGTCAAATCTAGTAATGAATAACTTCCGGTTCCAGGATGCATACAACTATATGAAACAAGTATATTGTTAAATATTCATGAATCGTTATTGGATATTTCTCAAGTATTTTCCCTTTGGTGACCGGCTTGTGACCGATCAAGTCACCTGTGGTAACACAGGGTTTGGGAAGTTTATCTTCTAGTGCCTGAAGATCTGATTGTTGAAGACAGGAAGAGGGTGAAATGTAGAGAGAACGTAAATTGAAGACAAAATCAAAGTAAATCTAACTGCAGCTGCTCCTGCCCCACAACAATTGATGCGCCTTATCACCAGGAGAGGAGAAACGTTGGTATGATCTTTACTGTCTCAAATCAAATTTGTCTGTGGTTTTGATATATGTTTCTTGTTAACATAAAGCTGATAGTTTAAAATCTTGAACTAAAAGCTTCCACTAAGTGACTTCCATTAGCAAATGGGTATTGTCAAGGGATGCCTCAGCGTGTTTCAGACTGTTGTTTCTTCTCAGTAACTTTCTTTCTTTCTATTTTGTTAAACATTCTGTATTGTTATTTTGATCCTGGTGTGGTTCTGGTTGTGAATCAACTACAGGCGACTTGTAGGACTCCATTACAGGTTTCAGTTACACAATCTGTGTCTCAGATGTGGATGACTATTCTGATATGGAATGTAATACACAGTTTGTTTTCGAATACCCAGGATATTCACGACTTGTTACTGATCCTCCGGATGTTCTGAATGATTTGTGTCAAGCTTATAATTATTATTATTATTATTGGATATTTATATAGCGCCCATATCCACGCACTAGTGCATGTTCAAGGCGCTGGTATTTTTCCTCTCAATCATTGGATGTCAATCTCAACTGCACATCTTATTATCAATCTCAGCTCCCTGGGGATCATACAACTCTTGCTGCCACAAGGTGCACCGAGTTATTGCGGCTTTCCCATCCTTACGAGGTATCCATTCACAGCTAGGTGGACTGGGATACACAGTCACAGTACTTTGTCCAAGTTTACTGCACATTGTTGTACCCGAAACTAGGTGTTTGCACGTATTCATGTGGCCACCATCTGGTCATATACCATCGGATTCGTGGGTTCTTTGAAGTGCACAGGGTTGTGTACTGTACACTAGGGGTTGTGACAACACTGAAATAGTCTGCACACAAAGTTGACTCCCAAGGTTTTTACACCCGGTCACAGGTGGGCTCGATCCCGGCACCTCATGCTCGCCGGATCACTAACCTGGCGCCCACCACGCGAAGGAGCTTCTGGATAAGCATGCCCCTCTCGTTACCAAGAGGATAAAGCCGAGGACGAGCACTCCATGGTATACACAGGGTGTTCTGGAGGCCAAGAACAAACATCGTAAAGCTGAGCGTCAGTGGAGAAAGTCACAATGGAGGAAGTTCATAAACAGTGCTATAAAAACGCTAGAAATGTAGTTACTCGAGGAAATCAAAAAGTTACTTGTCTTTCAAATGCGCTATATGACTTTATGTTTGCACTGATAGGCAAGAAGAAGGATCATATTCTTTCTTTTGGTCATTCTAATGATACTCTGCTGAAAATTCCAACTCAATTTTTGTTGAATAGATTCTGACAATCCGTCGAAAGTTACTGGATAAAGGAGTTTGTTGGCGGAAACCTTGCAGTTTTTTAAACGTTTTCAGAGCGAGAGATACTAAAATTGACCAAAGACAGTAAACCAACTACTTGTAGTTTGAACGCTATTCCAACCAAACTTCTTCTGGAATACATTGACATACTACTTCCTGTCATAAGTTTCATTGTAAACCGGAGTCTGCAGTCAGGAGTGTTCCCATGGGTCTTGAAGGAGGCCATTGTGAAGCCAGTCATTAAGAGGCCTTGATGACTTTGTTCTGAATAATTATCGCCTCGTCACCAATCTTAGTTCCTCTCTATACTTATTGAGTGGGCTGTGAAGATAAGGCGTACATCGCACCTTTCGGACCGTGCTTTGCTTGATAAGTTCCAATCAGCTTACAGAACAGGATACAGCAATGGCAGGGGCTAGACTACCTCATGTGACAACGGGCAAGTAGGGTTAACTGTGATGTTAGATCTGTCTGCAGCCTTTGACACGAAAGATCATGAGAAGCTGATTGATACTCCGAAGCAAGTGATTGGGATTGATGGAGTAGCCCTGCAATCGTTTACATCATGCCTATCCAACCGATACCAAGCTGTTGTTGTCCACAATGCCAGATCAAGTAAGACACTTCTCAAGTTTGGGGTGCCGCAAGAATCTGCCCACGGGCCTATTTTAATCACGTTATACACATGTGTCCTTGGAAACCTATTTTCTATCATGAATGTGGGCCATCAAAGTTACGCTGATGATACTCAGTTGATGAAAGCATTCTTTCCAAAGGATTCTCAGTCTGCAGTTGATCAGATGATGATTTGCACAAACAAGATTCAGTGTTGGATTGATGTTAACATGCTGAAACTCAACACTGATAAAACAGAAGCCATGTCAGTCGGGACTCGTAAGAACAGGGAGACAGCAGATATATCAACAATATGTGTTGGAGATTCTCACGTCCACGTATCAGACTGTTTAAGGAACCTGGGAGTCTTTCTCAACAGTGGTCTTTCAATGGAGCATCATGTCAGTATGATCAGCAAAGCTTGTCATTTTCATCTGAACAATATTGGCAGTATCAGACATCTCCTGACCACTAACGCCACTCACATGCTGGTCAGAAGTCTAGTCCTATCAAAACGGGACTACTGTAATAGTCTGCTGGTTAACATCTCACAGGAACAGTTCTCCAGACTACAGAGGATACAGAACATGGCGGCAGGGATTGTGTCCAGGACGAAGAAGTCCGCGCACATAACACCTGTGCTCATCAATTTACATTGACTCCCCATATAAGCACACGTTCAGTTCAAGGTATTGGTATTGGCATGCCAATCCTACCATGGATCAGCCCCATCATATCGGGTTGAACTCCCACAATGTATAAACCGTACAGAGTCCTTCTTTCAGCAGACCAGCATCTCTTCCACATTCCGATGACAAACTTGAAACGATTAGGCCGAAGATCTTTCAGTTATAATGCTGCAGTTCTATGGAACAAACTCCTAACTGAACTCAAAGAACTCGAAACACCCTCACTTTTCAAGTTCCAAGCAAAACACATATCTCTTTCGACAGTCATACATGGACTAAAATCTACTGTTTTGTGTTTTTGTCGCTATTGACAGAGTTAAAATTGATATTGTAGTATATTTGTAGCGCTATTATATACACATCTTGTATGGAGTTGGCGCCATATAAACGGACTCATTATTATTAATATATATTGCAATCAAGCTGTTGTTTACTACTTTGCGTGCATGGGAGGACACTGTGGCATAGTAAGATTCTGCAGCAACATTTATTTTGATAAATCTGATGGGTGTATTTGAATTTATTGATTTTGTTTTCACTCACACATTTTCGGACAAGATGTAGAGGATGACGTACTTGCTGTTGCAGTTTTCACACTTGATACCATTCGTGCAATCAGTGACGTCATGTTGTTCACTCCAACGGGAGCAAACTGGAGAATTCTTCATTGTTGACAACAGCAAAACTTTCTTTAATAATTGCAGAAAATGAAAAACGATCTGCATTTGGTACCCTGATAATGGTATGCCCTCAGATAATATCACATAAAATATGTTTAGTATAGTCATAATCAACATTCAAAGATTTGGATTACTTGATATATATTTAGACGGGGGGTGTTTTTTAAGGACACCCACATTATAAGATAAAAAAAGTCAAACAAAATGGGATCGTGAGGCTGGAACATAGCAAAACCAATTTGCTTGACGTTGACAGATAATCTGTAGAAAAATAAAACATGAAAAAAGCTGCATTTGTATCATTTTCTAGGTGAGGCCGACTACTTTTTGATCGACCCTCGTATTCTCATACGGACCTAAATATCGAGCAAAGCTTTCTAACAATTGAGATGAACGTTTATTAACATTATGGTTGCTGTCTACGAATATGCCCAACAATGGGCTAAAAGAGAAGAGGAACCCGTAGACTATCGTTCAGAGAGGGTTAAGTCTGTGAGCGATATTGCAATTTTACACAAACTGAAAAAGAGGAACATAATTGTAGTAAACCCATTCTGTCTGAGCCAGCTGTTATCCAAAGTATGTCTGCCCGGCATGAGAAGGCCTCAAATAACATAACCATTAAATGTAACCCTTATTACATAAAGTGGTTGATCAAAGACCTTGCTATATCAAGTAATGGTACATGTAAGGATAGTATGTTAACTGAGAAAGAAATCTGCTGAATTTCTGCTTGATGTTTCTTGGCACATTCAACCAGCAAACAACCACTACGGACACGAGAGACGTTTTTCACATTGGAATAAATACCTTGTACAGTCTTGGAAAAGCCAGAAGGGTTTATCGTGATTGCTTTACCGTCAATTCCTTCACAACCAGGAATCGCGGACACGAATCTGAGTTTTGTTCAGAACATTCATCATCTGCTGATGACACAACATCAGTTTCAACATGCTTTCGTTTAGTTTTGAACTAGTGGAAACCAGCCTGCACCAACAGGGCTACAGGGATGCTATACTCCAGCAATGAGGACACGAAAGGCTCTGAAAACTAAAAAATAAATGGCATGAGCTCGGCCCATGACATCATTCCCAAGAGCAACATATTTCAGCTGTCCTCACAGCCAGATTTGCCCATGAGCCACCGCCTACCGGCTTAGGACTCAAAGCAAAATATGAATTTGCATAAAAGACGTCATCAACATCCATCATCATAAATACTTCAGCATGATGATTCTAAATTCTAGTTTCCCATGCACAGGGCATTGCGTGACCAGCCGATAGATAACGCCTGGCCCATTGTACCACCCGTCAAGGTGAAGTGAGGGTCCAAGTGGTTTGTTGGGCAAAAAGGAAGACTGTTCCAGGCTCCTGGTCCATCAACCACCAGAATCCTTTCCTCCGCCAACACACGGGCGCAAACAGGTTGCACAATTCGGTCGCCTCTTACGACCAGCAACAGGGTGCTGAGGACCTATTCCTCTCTGGGTCCATACGATAAAAGAGCTATTAGCGTTTCCCTACACGCATCACGAGATGGTTGCTTTTTGTGAGTGCCATTCGGCAATCCAACAACTTGCAATCTTTGAGAAGTTGTGGGTTAAGGAGGCCCCATATAAGCTTATAAACAAGGAAATCAATTGGTTGTGTTGGCTGTCGAGCTGTAAGAACACTTTAGTGAAAGTTGATATTAAAATAAATGACTATTTTGGGGGTTAAAATCATGTGTGTTGCGATACTTTTTACATGTGTATATATGTGATGATTTTAAATACAATTGGGTTATGATACTTATCAAGAACAGTGTTCAAGCCCAGCCGTAAGTCAACAAGTTATGGCAATGATTTTTTTATAAACAATCAGACTGCCACACCCAATCACATTGGTTTTGCAGTGTCTTATGTTATGGCGCATAGAATTCAGTGCAAGATTACTATTGTTATCCGGGTGCAAAGTTCCGAACGGTTGGTGAATACTTTCTCAAGCATTACACCCATCTTGTTCACTCTGTGTTCAGTAGTTCATGTCATCCTCTCTTTATTCTCTCCACTCTAACAAGTGAGGGCTGTTCCAGGGCTGGAATTCAATAAGTAGAGTTGACTACCTGCCTACTCTGCTCTTTGCTTCACCAAAGGCGTAAAGCAACAAGCCACTAAGTTCCAACAGTAACCTAGCATGTGGCTGATCACTCTCAGACACTCACTCACTCACTCACTCACTCACTCACTCACTCACTCACTCACTCACTCACTCACTCACTCGGTCATTCACTCGGTCATTCACTCGGTCATTCACTCACTCACTCACTCACTCGGTCAGTCAGCATCAGATCTGTGTCCCAAGAGAGGTCGATGGTTTGATCCCAGCCTTTTACCAAAATACGATAAAAGATGATAATTGTTGTTACCGTGACTGTTGCTTGGCATCATGTGATATAACGAGGTGTTTTCGGTTCCCAGTCGTATATGACATCCGATTAGGGTATCCATATTAAAGAGCGCCATGGTGTCTCTGTTTGCTAGGACCATGAAAACATCGACATCGGATAGACTGGTGGGCACGTGCACACACATGTGTACAGTAATCGTGATAGGCTAACGTTTGGTCTCTGGAAATATCTGACTCTGAGAGAAACAAGTAGCTCCATTAAATTGCAAGGAAGCCCAAATGCGAATGGCGATTCAGGAAATGTGGATTGTTTCGTTTAATGCGTCAGTATTGCAGACGTTGCTTGAACGAATTCGAAATATATATATAATTCAGAGACCGTTAGACTATAATCTTGAATGTAAGGTTTAAACCCACGTCTCCTCATTACACAATTTGTTGGCCTTATTATGATGCTTCCAGCAACGCACAGATGTCCTCTTGTGTAGAATGATTGAGTGTTTCGCCCGATGATCTGGTTGTGTTTCTGTTATTATTAACACCCTATGCCCATGACATCAGTAAACTGACAAACAACACCAGTATCACATAACTACGTGAGGAGTGCTGTTATAAAACCGACGGCTTCTATTCCCAGGTGCCACATGACGCGGAGACGGGCACCCCACAGTGACTCACTCACATTAGCTGATGACCCTGGGGGAAGGCATCAACCTCAGTCGGCAAACCTCTTCAGCATAATCCATCATATGCTGGGAAGATGGTGAGCACCGCCAAGTCCGTGAAGGATGGGATGGTTAATTGAGTAAATACTAATCAGGGCTAGGGGCATCACCATGTACATTGAACTGGCAGGTACTTAGTTGATTGGGGACAGGCAAAGAGGGTTCAAGGTCATGTGTGGCCTTCTTGCTTGATGGTGAACGTATTGTCGATTGTCGAATTGTTTTCAGATTCTAACTTTTCTATGATTCTTGACCTGTCAGTTACCTTTATGATGAGCTGACACGCCATGGCATAACCGAAATAAGTAAATTCATCGTTTACCCCGGACTCGTTTCAACAGCTTGAAGCGCCTGCTGACGCTTTTAAAATGGCCGTGCGGTTACCATTTGGTCGCCATACTTGTAACAGAAGACGACCTCGCGAATTTATGATGACAATTTTGAAGATGTGGAAAAAACTGAGGCTGCTGGAACGTAAGCTGCCTTTGCACACTTATCAGATGATAAACATTTCTTGCTCAGCGACCTCCATTGGTACGACTGGTGAAAGTTAGCTCTCCGTTGAAAGGCTGTATATCGCTTGCAAGCGATTGGCTGTTTGCACCGTCCCGTGTTCAGAGTGCCATTTCACCCAGATTCCTCGGTACGGGAGCAGAAGAAGTATCTAGCTTGTGCACCCTTTCTTTGGAAGTTTTGATTTGTTGTTTCATCGTCTGTGTAAGCCTGTTTGACCCAGTGTTGTGTGTATCGGAGGATGTAGTTGGCTAAAAGCCAGTCTGTTCCAGTCAAACCAGTGGTTGTTATTACGTCACGGGTCAAGTGGCGATGGGGGCACAAATAGTGTTACGAAACCAATGAACATGTACGATCGAAACATTCCTAATCAGATCACGGCCACAGTACAATGATCTAAACAATGATAACTGTGTTACATTTACCATCGCCATGTGAATACAATTATCATTACCCCCTCCACCAGCCCCCGCCTCACCCCTCAAACTCGCAGTGAACGCCACCATCACATCGCTCCTAACCTACTCTACTTGACTTACGATCATACTCAAATATCGACAGTCGTACAGTTATGTATATGCATTCTCCAGTAAATGTAAGCGCACCATGAAACCATGTGTTAATTAGATCAAATTAACCCTGAAAACACAATGTGACACATGTCATCTGTGAACAATCTCATCAGCCTCTGTGATTAGCTTCTGCGTGCTTATAGACAGTTATTAATCGTCAGAAGGCGATCCGTTACTGTTACTGCGGGCAATTATCAGAAATACGGATTAACTTAATGAACAAATTAACAAAGCTCACGATGTCCAGCTGGGTCAACAACCGACCATAGAATATACTTGGATGGTGGTTATGTAAATGATCTGAGAGAGGCAAGAAACATCTCCAGATCAGCATCAGCAACAAGAAACATATTTGATGAACACACCGTGGTACCTCATGGAGGGTTCACCTGTTGGGGTACCGGGTACCTATCACCCCCTGCTTGGAGAACAATACCGTGTGTTATAGTCCGTTTGCCTCTAAATCAATACACTGCTGCGAAAATGATCAGCTATTTTTTATGCTTATATCTATTGTCACTGTGAAAGTTGTATAAGAGACTATCGTGTTGTTAAGTGTACAAGAATAGAATAACGAACATTAAGAGAAACTGCTTTAGTGGTTCTATACAAAGAGCCCGCTAATTCGACGTAATTGCTTACTCTTCGGTGCATATTTCAGACCAACACATTTGTTGATAAGTCACCATGCAATGCCTGAATGAAAATGACAGATGGCCAGCCATAACAATCCTTTGGGTGACGCGTGACGTCTTACGTCAATCCAACGCTACAGAAACACCAAGTGGCACGTTTGGAAAGGATGTCAACAGAAACACTGTTAGAGACTGTCACCCACACGTGGGAGACCCATATGGATTTGAATCAGGCATCTCCGACCCAGGTGCCAGACCCCATACACTGCCTTGCCTCATCCTTGACAGACCGCCTCCGTGGTGTAGTGATTACAGCGTGACGTTGAGAAAGACGTTAAAATATGGACCAGGGAATTTTGGCACAGGCCCTCGTGTGTTTGCGAGGATTAATGATTAAAAAAAAATTATTTTTGAAATAAGCCCCGACTCGAAATGCTTCACATGGGGCTCAAAATTATATATATATAATTTTTAAATCTTTAATCCTCGCAAAGACACGAGGGCCTGTGCTTGTTGGTCCCTGTCTGACGCTCGACATTAATGGGTACATCAAGGACTGGTCTGCTCGGTGTCAGTATAATGTGTCTGACTGGGGTATTCATGCTTAACTGCGTCATGGTATCTCAGTCAGCTGGCACTATAAAACCAGCTTAAGCATGGGCTAGTACACACAGCCATACACACGCATGCACGTCGTCATATGAGTGAAATGTTCTCAAGTACGACGTTAAACCCCATCTCACCTCATCTCAACGTCTACGCATCTATGGCTGATGCTGCTTTGTTTTCACAGTCGTATGATCTGACTATGAAAAATGTTCGAGTCTATTATCACTGTGAAAAGTTGTTTGATAGGCTATCGTGTTGGTTAGTGTACAGGTTGATATCTTGAAGTCATACTGACCGGGTACTGAGGTAGGATGAACGCTGCCAACGCGTACTACACATGTCACACAGCGATGCAAGGAATGGCAGCAAATATGGGGTCGTCCCATAATAACAATTTTAGTCACAATCTGACTCGCACATGTCACAACCCTCTTCTTCAAAATTGTTTGTGTCACTGCTGATTAGGGCTGTATGTTGGCAAATTAATTGTATTGCAATATATTGTGATTCAGGTACCCGTATTGCGATACGTATTGCGATACATTGGAAACTTTATTGCTTGACAGTAAGTGACACTGATTATACATTTCGATCCTATTTTCTACATTTTAAGTTCCGAAACATACGTGTTCTCGTTCTGATAGCAATCAGACCAAGGGATTCATCTACTAGCTTTTCAACATCCGGCATTTTAAAGGCTGTGTTCAATCGCCCAACGTCACCTTTCACGTCACCCCTTATCAGCTCTATTGGGTTTAGACAGCAGTGGGAGAAGTCGTAAGCCCTATTTTCACCATTCATCTTTCTGTATCATTCTGCATCTAAATGTATTCAAAATTTGACATAGCTTGTATTTTGTGACCATTAAATCATGATCAATTTTCAGTCTTAGAGGCATGTACCTTTTCAGAATGCAGTTTAACAATTGCCTACTAGTTATCTAAAGCCCAGTCTCTTACTGAGGTTACAGACCGGGAGAGCCACATTTCCGAAATAGATAGTCTAAATAGATGTGGCTCTCCCCGGTAATAGTTACGGTTGCGTGAACATGGAATGTGGCTCTCCCGGCTGTGCTGTCAAAAGATGCTCATGGCCCGGGAAAGCAAAATCTGTACTAAACCTCCTCAATTTAGGTTTCGTTTTCGCGGGAACGGTCAAGCTACAGTTAACACTACTGAATTTCGCGTTCCCCGGGACTCTCAAGATACAAGAAAAACAAAGAAGTGTGAGTCGTCGTCTGACACCGTAGTCATGGTAGAAATTTAATATATAAATAACAATAAATGTTTGAGCCACAGACTGTTCACCGATAAGTCACATGGATGGATCATGTGGAGGTGGAATTGAAAATAGCGTGCATAGACAACTTACATCGTTAAGCATTCATTAACGTTACCTCAATGTAATTTACGTTACTTATATATATAGGGCGATAACAACCTAAAACTACTGACACTTGTCAAAGTTTGATTCACATTTGATATTTCGGCAATACCAGACAACAAAGCACAAAAGTTTTGCGAAACTTTCCAAATTTCCACATATGGCAGTAACGTAAATTAGTTCTAGTAATGAATAATGTTATGGCAAGATGAATAAATACAGAATGCTTGGTTGGGGCACATGTATAACAGACCGCCGGGCCCCAAATGTACAGTGAAAAGATTATTACTGGGATGCTAGATTTTGAGTATTAACGGTAACTTAAGAAATCTCTATTAATGTCGAGCATATTTTTCCATATTGTAAGAAAAATCAATGTTAACGAAACTATATGTTTCTTGATATGGAGAATAGATGAACAGGCCAATTAAGAAAAATTATGTGGGTCGCGCGCTAATCTGAAGTACGGTAATCCGATGTTTTCATAGAAATTCGCTTTCGCGGCACTTCTAGCACAACTTTGGTTTTCCCTTTACCGGTAACAGGGAATATTGAAATTTCGCTTTCCCGGGCCGACACCATTCAAACCCGTTACCGTATTTAAACAAAACAAGACATGTGAAAACAATATTATACATGGGGACACTCTTTTACCAGTTACGGTAATCCATTCATTAATTAATCTATTGGGAATGTGGCTTTACCGGCTACAGCCATGTAATTGAAATGTGGCCTTCCCGGCAATAGTCATTTTTGAAATGTGGCTTTCCCGGCCTGACACCCTTATTGATAATGTTGTTGTTTGTCGACACTATACGCTAACATACCTATCCAAGCCGTGTTAAACTCACTCGAGGACCACTCAGTAATTCAGGTAGAGATCACGTTCACATGTCTGTTATTGATGGCTACCATTCCATAAACATTGTTTCACCGTTTGGAGGTAATTTCCAAACTTACCAGGACATGGATTCGCCTAGAACTGAATTGTGAAATCAGTAAACAGAGACTATATCGGTACATATAGTCTCTGGAATAAAGGATTACACAAGACTAAAGACTGATCAGTACATCTGTTTTGCACAGTTTCAAATAGCGATGGAAAAGGCAATACAACGCGTCAGATATGTTTTAGCAAAATATTATACAGGACTTAGAATCAATATAAGTGCACCCGCATATGTTGTCACTGTAAGAGTGAAAGAGGTCTGTCGCCATTCTTGAATCCAAATTAGTGTCGAAAGACTGCGGGAACAAGTAGGTTGGAAACGCCTTCGAACAGCCACTTGTCACAGTGATCTACCCGAAACGTCTCGAGCGATACAGGCTGGCATATCTATGCATGTTTACAGCCAGTGACTGCTACCTCTTTGCTCCTACAATAGCAGCAGGAAACTCCACGACGCTACAGATATAGGTGCTTTATCAGTTACAGACGGGTGGCAGACCGCTTGGGTTTACTGTTACGTAACATATGTTAAAATTTTGGATTGCACTTTCTCAGTAAAGAACAAATTCTAGTACTTTTTGGGTTGAGTCCCATCCGGGATTCGAACCTACACCCTCAGAGTCAGGCACCTAATCGCCAGCACACAAAGTCAGATGCCTAGACCGCTCAGCCACCGCGGCTTCCACAAAAATGGAAGTCGGACAACTGGTAGTCTAGACTGCGGACTTTGTGTACCCCTTTGGTAAGTGTTAATTGACACGGCTCCCACGGTCGAAAGCTATAAAATACACAATGCCATTTTAGAAAGTGATCAAATGTGCCATATGTTATATTTGGGATGGGACTCAACCCAAAAGGTACAAGAATCTGTACTTTACAAAGAAAGTGTAATCCCAAATATACTGAGTCAAAAAAGAAACTTCACATTCTTTCTTCAGGGCACTATAAAAGAACAAGAGATGGTAAGATGGTTAAATTGTTATTATTTCATTGCTGAGATCTGTGTGATGTACTCGATACACTGACAGTGCCATAATCAGTTCCATTAGGCTACACCGCCGTTCCAAAACATTGGTATACAGAATGTCAAGTCACAAAAATAAAAATGCGAAATTTCTCAGTTCAATATCGTGTATGGCCGCCCCACGCATTCACCACTGCCAAACACCGTCTCCTCATCGACTGCCTGATGCTTGTGAACACGTGGTTGGGGATTCTGCGCCATTGCTCTTGCAAGGCAGCGCCAAGTTCCTGCAAATTCTGAGGCTGGTTCCTAAGACCACGAAGCCTTCTCCCAAGTGCATCCCAAACGTGCTCTATTGGATTTACGTCAGGGGACCTCGATAGCCAGTCCATGACGTTGATTCCAGCGTTTTGAAGGAAATTTCGTGTCAACATCGCGGTATGCGGCCGAGCATTATAATGCTGGAACTGTAGACCTGGGCCTTGAGGCGCCATGAAAGGAACGAGTTCAGGGATGAGCACCTCGTGGTAAGCAGCAGCTGTGAGGTTTCCACGGATGACCAGAAGTCGGGAACGGTTGTTCCCACAGAAAGCACCCCCACACCATGCAACTTCCGCCACCGAATCTGTCGACTTCCTGTACACAACATTGGGCATACCGTTCACGACGTCGTCTCCAGACTCTATGCCTGCCGTCCGCGAATCTGAGGGTAAACCTGGATTCATCGCTAAAGACGACTCGATTCCAGACTCTCTGGGTCCATCAGAGGTGACGTTGGGCCCACAGCAGACGTTGACGTTGATGAAACGGCGTCAGTATTGGCCCACGATATGGACGTCGAGAATGGAGATTGGCAGCCCGCAACCGATTTTCGAATGGTCTGTGAGGACAGTCGACCTCTAAACATCTCAGCCCTGGTTCGTGTAGCCGGCAGAAATCTGTCACGTAGGTGACGTAGGACGATTTGACGGTCTTCTGCTCGTGACGTCACACGTGGACGACCCGACCTTGGGCGATCAGAAGTGGTGCCACTTTGTTGTAGACGACCTCGCAAGTCATACACAGTACGACGGCTGCATCCCATTGCTCTTGCGATGTCAATAACTGATCTTCACGCTTGCAACATGCCAACGGCACGTTCACGTTGCACATTTGACAATCGTGGCATCTCCAGTACCGTTAGAACTGTGGTTTAAATGTGTTTTTTCAATTCTTGAGGCCAATGCAAACACGTGCATATGAAGAAAACTTCGATGCGAAGATCACGTGATCGACTGCACGTGCAAAACCTGATTTGGCACTAACGTCATTTGCACGACGAATGGATGGGTTTGAGTGGGTTTTGCTAACGTTTTTCTAGAGTCGAAAGATAGGGATCCCATTTCGGATACATAGATGTATCATCAGAGAAAAATTATTCATTATTTTCAAATTACATTTTGTGAAGTTTCTTGTTTGACTCAGTATATAACATATGGTACATTTGACCACTTTCTAAAATGGCATCATGTATTTCATATACTGTTACGTGTCAACACAGGAAACGTTACTCAAAAAACATTTAGTGTGGAACCCACAAACAACAAAGAAATGGTATGTAATTTATAGTTGTAAAATAAAATTAACTAGTTTACGAATCAGTTGAGATTACTGCAAACAACTTATAATGGTATGCAATAGGCCTACAGAGCAATATTCCGTACAAACTACAAATTTAACAGAAAAGTAAAGTAATATCAGTGATGATACTATTCACCTAGCGGCACATGATAGTCATCAAGAGATAGTCATTCAAAAGTAGGCCCATCTACACAGGGTAGAAACTATCTTAACCGCTGGTGTTTTGGAAGTGTGAGCAGACAGGTGCTTATCCATCTGTTGAGTATGTTTAGTCTTGTGGCAAGTTCCATACTGTGCTTGATTGGACTACAGCCGTTCTAGAAGATTCAAGAGTGTACCCGACTCCGAACGCATCACGATAAAGTAACTTCCACACTACTCCTTACATTAGACAGTCATACATTCCTGAAAACTAATTAAACACTTAGGAGATAAACATCATGTGTTGGCCAATTTCCGGGTTCCGTGCTTCAGATACTCAATAACACCCGGAAATTGGCCAACACATGATGTTTATCGACATTGTAAACACAAAAGTAAACCAAAAGGTCCACACACGTATTTTGTGTCTGCTCTCATTGACATCGAGTACGGGTACAGCAGTGAAATGTCATCAGCCGGCCGTTTCGGCTGTCTCTCATGGTAGCGTCTGGAACTGTTTATTTGTGACGTCATTCGGACTTTACGTCACAATATGATTTTAATGACGTCATCACAGCTGACGACGTAACAATACTTAAGAATTGAATGTCAGTTTGTGTGTTTGCACTGAAAAATGAACGATGTCAAAGCGGTGTTCAAACTCGTGTGAACGAGCGAGTTTACGAGCGAGTTCACGCGCGAGTTTGAACAACGCTTTGACATCGTTCATTTTTCAGTGCAAACACAATAAACCGCCATTCAATTCTTATAATTCACACTTTGAAGTTTACACATACGTTTCCACCCACTTGTAGATGATCATTGTTTAGTGTGTTTTAATACCTGTAAAATGTTGTAATGCCATTCGGTCTAAGAACGTACGTATTGCAGCGATGTTTGTATACACAGCGATTTTTTTTACACATGTATCCCAACCCTTGAAGAAATAGTTCTCAAAGTATTCGATCTTTAAAATATAGCAACAAATTCGTTATGAGGTTTGAAACTGCTTTAATAAGTATAATCAATAACAGTATCAAACAGAAACAAATATCAGAAGCAATAACAATACCATTTTAACAAACTGGCATTGTACCGTTTCACTTGTAAATACCTTGTTTGACCGCGTAATAATACACTGACCGACTTCGAAGTTGTGCGGCGTGGCGAATAGGAAACAGATCTTGTTGTATTCTATTTATTTGTGATTGTTTATTGTGAAATTTATTGAGCAGTTGTTAAACAGATCTCGGGGCAGAAAACCGCCGGATGAACCCGCAAACTGCGAGACATTAAACTCCTGTGAAAAGGAACAATGTTCGGCAATCCGTTTGGTAGTGACATTGCCAAACTTGGGGTGACTTGAAACAGGTTCGTTCGCGAAATTGGTATCACCAATTATTGGGGGTCCTTGAAACCGAAGCGAAAAACGTTCACACACGTATAATTTCGTGCTTTCAAGTTTACACAGATTCCCGAACGTTGGTTGGTTGAGAGAGCGGTCATGTGATCTAAATTTCAAGGTTCATTAGTCTTGAACCCCTCTAATCGTTCATACTTGTGTAAACACCGTTCATACGTGTGTGAACGTTTTTCGCTTCGGTTTCAAGGACCCCCAATAATTGGTGATACCAATTTCGCGAACGAACCTGTTTCAAGTCACCCCAAGTTTGGCAATGTCACTACCAAACGGATTGCTGAACATTGTTCCTTTTCACAGGAGTTTAATGTCTCGCAGTTTGCGGGTTCATCCGGCGGTTTTCGCCCCGAGGTCTGTTTAACAACTGCTCAATAAATTTCACAATAAACAATCACAAATAAATAGAATACAACAAGATCTGTTTCCTATTCGCCACGCCGCACAACTTCGAAGTCGGTCAGTGTATTATTACGCGGTCAAACAAGGTATTTACAAGTGAAAAGGTACAATGCCAGTTTGTTAAAATGGTATTGTTATTGCTTCTGAGTCTTTGTTTCAATAGACCGATCCAGTCTGTCAATCAAAACTGGCGCATGCGTCAATTTTGGCCAATCAGCAGGCCGGGGGCACTGTGTGGATTTGTCAGACTTATTTCCGGGGTCAAACGATGCATCCGAAGCGATGTGCTTCGAATTATGCCATTTACACTCGCTATATTTATTACATATTGCTGCGATTGGATGTGTACCTTAACAAAACCATTACGGTCAAGACAACAAAAAATGGAGGCGAATCAAGAAACGCGATAGGCCTCTCGATCAGTTAAATGTCTGCACCATCGTTCAGGAAACCTACGTCTGCCTGCTGATGAGAATTTGCACAAATTTGCACACTTTTGCACATGTGCAAAATCATTACCAATTGATGACAAC
Source organism: Haliotis rubra (assembly GCF_003918875.1). Classification (NCBI taxonomy): domain Eukaryota; kingdom Metazoa; phylum Mollusca; class Gastropoda; order Lepetellida; family Haliotidae; genus Haliotis; species Haliotis rubra. Next base: position 61,781 of record NW_025767742.1, on the reverse strand, counting down.
AAATAGCAGTTTAAGACTTTGCAAGTGTTATAAACACGAACAATTCTTGTAACTACAAAATTGTTTTTGCTTAACGTTTTTAGTCACTACTAGGCTTTGAGTTGGTACGCCACAAAGCTCAAAAGAGACAGGCGAGAAAGCCGTGACACAATGTAAACAAATCTTCATTTCGGTTAGGGTCAACCGAAATAGCAAAACATGTTACATGAAAGAACAATGTGGCGGATATTGTCCCCTTCGCTCTTAGATATTCTTCAATTTGTCACACATTTTAGGATGTTTTAAGTTTCATAAGCACAATCTGAAGGCCTACAGTATCTTGTTAACAGAGCAAAATATTCGAGGAGTAATATTTTTTATTCAAACGGAAATATTGTCAGTGTCAGCAGTTGCCTATCATGCAATATCCAAGTATCAAAATTAGTTCATATGAGTGCCTATAAAACCATGCTTTAAATATTTCAGATTTTTTTATAAAGAATTGCATGGGACTTTGAACTGAATTACCTTCCTCCAGGTTGATCGAATACGAAAACTATGTGAGAAGAATAGTGACTTTCTGGAGTATTGGACGGAGTGAAATAAAGTGTATATCTTAATTATGAGAACATTATTTGAAGTTTTGTTACCACATAAATTATTCACATATAATTGTACATTTTAGGAGTAATATTACAACTGTAATTTTGATTAATTCACTAGAAATGATATCAAGGTATGTTTTAAGAATCTTGCTTTTTTTTTAGTAAACGTGGAAGGGTAATAAAATTAATAATAATCTAATCAATAATAAATAATTATTTAATTGATTGACATATCAGATTTTTTAGATTTTAAGGCAGAACTAGGCAAACAAACACCATACATATCATGGCAGGACAATCACTTGGTATTAACTTAGTTTCTTGGCTCCTGCTTTTAGATGTTTTTTTAAATACTACATTTACTAATAAGATAATTCTGAAAGTGATTGCTAGTATCATAACTCATTAAAGTTATTTCAACATCCAGAAAATTTGAAAAAGCAAAGGCTACGTTTTGGTCAAACCCTGGTCAGGCATTATCTAGTCCTGGAACAGAATAACTTACAAAAATCTCAGGTGACTTTTCATGTAACGGAATAAAGATTGAAACATATATTTAACCCATATTTGATGTAATTCTTCTGATAAATCATAAGTTTTTTAGGAGGTTACTACTATTTGAAGACTGAGCCAAAGCTAGTGTTTATTAAGATGGTGGATTTGGACAAATTGTTCAAGGTTTGTTGATGGTTATTTGCAAAATGAGCTTCATATTAAATTGCACACTGGTTTGTAGGAGGTGAACGCTTCAGGACATTTTCATGTCTGTTTTCCTAAACCTTTGTTATGACTTTTACCAAATTTTGAATCAACTTTACTATAATTTTTATGACACCAGTAAGTATCTCAGAAAAGGAAATAGATCAAAATCAGTGTTATGTCCCCTAGGGATATGGTCTCAGATCTAATAAAACAAAGATTATCATTGTTTAATTAAGAAGCAATAATTGTATTGACAGAAGGCTTTGAACATAGGATATATTCTTTGCACCTTATTTACACTAGTAGTTAGCAGTTAAACATCTCTGATGAAAAAACAATAGATCTACATTTGTATTTTGTGTAACATTCTATTTCAATGCTAGTTAATTGTTCGAATAACTGTGGATTCTCTGTTCCAAAATTTTGCATCACATGTTTCCTATTTCTGGAAGATGGGTCAGCTAGTGTACAGGTGCAGACTGTATCTTGGATCTTCTTTGTGTTCTGGTGCTGTGACATACCTGTACATAAACGCTGGCAGTTCATGAAGTCCAGTATTGTGGAAGTTTGTATGTAAATTAGGATTCCACAAGAAAGTACATATAGAAAAATTAAATGGAAATGATGATTAAAAAAATGATTTCCTTATATTCAGTGTCATTTTATCATGGTGTACAGATTTTGAAGAGAGAAACTTTACTGAGAGTTGCTGCAGATCAGCTGTTGAATATTTGTTTCTGGGTATGTCCAGATACGTCCATGGAAACATATTGTTTACAAGCCCAATTACCTTTTCCAGATTTCCAAATAAGATCAAATAGGTTATGCTGTGATTGATTTGTTTACATTAATTGTACAGACAAATAAGGTGCATGAAGTAGTAGACGGGAAATATTTTCTGCTTTTTATTTACCATTCTCTTAATTCATTAAAAGATAGAAACCCATGTTTTCAGATTATTGAACTAAATTTGAACAACGCAAACGGATAAGTAAAGGCGCCACGCGCAGTGTTGATAATCTATTTATAGATACCGAAACGATCTGCAACATGACCATGTGGTTGTGTTCACGAGTTTTAAAAAATTATAAACCCAAACAACAAAATTCAGTTATCCTTTCCCTGCTAATATCTGTGACGGAGGTGAATTGCCAGATAGATTAATTGATTCGAAAGAAATTACGCTTCCTACAGTCTCAGCAGCTAGTCGAGACGCTTGTTCATCGGGCATGTAACTCATTTTCACTCGCCAGTTGTAATCTGCCAGCTAAAATATATTAAAAATCACATACGTATAACTTGCCTCTTTAAATAACATTCACAAACGACGGATACCAAACTATCACAAGCAGAATTCATCAACAACGTTCGCAATCACGTAACGTTTCGCCGGCGGTGACGCCATTGTGATTTGCCAGTGGTTGTCCCCCCTAACGTCAAAAACGAAGTGGGCGGGGCTTATCGGCCGAGACTGGATCGGTCTTGTTCAACAGTTGGGTTGTCCTGAACTGTTTCGAGTAATACTATACATATTGAAATTTCCTTTCCTCCAAACTTCATTGAGGTGAAGACGAAGATAAAAGAGTGTTTAACAGATTATCTAAAAAATAGTCTGTGGAGTAAACATGTTATTTATGAAATGGTATATGTATAGATGGTATATAATGCCCAGGGGTTTAATCTCCATTAAAGACAACGGACCTAAGCCTAATTCTCGCTAATTCTACTGCGAGATAGAGTTAGGCGATACCTTTATATGTAAAATGACAGCCTTAAGCAACAACCAGGATTATATATAATCTCGCCCATCACAAAGTAGGGATCAACCGTTGACGTGTTGATGTCAAATGCTGCTTGTCTGACCTGGCCACAATGAATTATGGGGTTTTTTCTTGATCAAGAATTATTTGACTCTTCAAATAACTATAAGTGATTATAAAACTGAGAACTTTCCCCAGTTTCTCGACAGGGTTATACATTGCACCCGGCAGAATTATGATAATATTTCTACCACCCCTCGCGCACACCACGCATATCACACCAGCTATACGCAGTATAGCAAGAATGACGTGCTTCACCGTAGTTACACGCATTTTATCCTATACGTAAGATAATGATAATGCTATTTCACGCGTCACTGCAGTGACAGGCAAGAGTGGGAAAATGTCTGACATTGCTTCACTGCCGTGATAGGAAAGGCACCAGGTGTTCACACGATGACAAGATGTTATCGGGCACTTTGCTACAAAGAAGACACCGGGTGTTTATATATTCTTATTTAAAAACGTTAACACAATTTTCTCTCCTCCATTACGAGTATAATTTTGCCAGAAGCCTTATATGGAAAACAAAACAGTCTATTGAATGCATGGAGGCATGTTTTTCAACAGTGGAACTACCTGTACACGAAGAAAGCAATTATAGTATATCTATATACAATATTGATTTTCGTGCAACCAAATTCGTTTTTCAGAAAACGTGTCCTTAACATCTGGCATGTTTAATCAATCACATGCAGCACCATGAAATAGTTCTATTATATTCACAATGTTAGATCTATTTCAATTAAATTCCGCGATAAATCCACTGGATGTTTGCTATTTGGCAAGCATACATTTAAACCTATCTATAAAGTGCAACGATACAGTTGCATGAATCATTTCGTTTATTAGCATATCTTATATTAATTTGAAAATTATCAGAAAATATTAGTCAAAAATGTCGAAGAAACAACTGGTGTATTGTAGGCCTGTCCTTTGCGAAAATAGAAGCAATAGAATAACGAATATTAAGAGAAACTGCTTTAGTGGACGTAATTGCTTACTCTTCGGTGCATATTTCAGACCAACACATTTGTTGATAAGTCACCATGCAACGCCTGAATGAAAATGACAGATGGCCAGCCATAACAATGCTTAGGCTGAAGCGTGACGTCTCACGTCAATCCAACGCCCACAAAAACACCAAGTGGCACGTTTGGAAAGGATGTCAACAGAAACACCACGTCAGAGACTGTCACTGTAGAGGCCACCCACACGTGGGAGACCCATATGGATTCGAACCACGCATCTCCGACCCCGGTGCCAGACCTCCTACACTGCCTTGCCTCATCCCTGATAGACCGGCTCCGTAGTGTAGTGGTTAGAGCGTCCGCCCGGAGAGCGGAAGGTCGCGGGATCGATCCCCGGCCGCCTCATACCAAAAAGACGTGAAAATATGGTACTTATTGGTCCCTGAGTGGCTCTCGGCATTAATGGGTACAACAAGGACTGGTCGGCTCGGAATCAGTATAATGTGTCTGAATGGGGTATTCATGCTTCACTGCGGCATGGTATCTCAGTCAGCTGGCACTATAAAACCAACTTAAGTCTGGGCTAGTACAAACGTCGTCATATGAGTGAAATATTCTCAAGTACGACGTTAAACCGCACCTCACCTCACCTCACCTCACCTCACCTCACCTCACCTCACCTCGACTCATCCCTGATAGCATCCGACAACGTTTACGCATCTATGGCTGATGCTACTTTGTTAGTACAGTAGTAGGATCTGACTATGAAAATTGTTCGAGTCATGTCCTGCAAGATCGCCCAAACTGTCACCATTCGAACATGCCTGGGATGACATAGAGCTACTTTCGCGACATCTTCCATATCCTAAAACAGCTTTGCAGGAACTACGGCTCATCCTCCCTCAGATATGGAATGCCGTGTGACCATTCCTCAATGCCTACTGTCCTCAGAGTGGTGAAGATGCCAGGCGTGCATCGGTACACAATGTTGATACTATCGCTACTGTGTGCCTTGCAACCTGCATCCATCCATCACACCTGCATCACTCCAACAACCATCACCACACCTACATCCATCCATCACACCTGCATCACTCCAACAACCATCACCACACCTACATCCATCCATCATACCTGCATCACTCCAACAACCATCACCACACCTACATCCATCCATCACACCTGCATCACTCCAACAACCATCACCACACCTACATCCATCCATCACACCTGCATCACTCAAACAACCATCACCACACCTACATCCACCCATCACACCTGCATCACTCCAACAACCATCACCACACCTACATCCATCCATCACACCTGCATCACTCCAACAACCATCACCACACCTACATCCATCCATCATACCTGCATCACTTCATCACCACACCTGTCATCAGACCTACATCCATCAAACGCCACGAGACCCATCACCACACCTGCACCCATCCACCAGCACAACACCCATCACCACACCTGCACTCATCCGCCAACACAGCGCCCATCACCACACCTGCACCCATCCACCATCACAACGCCAATCACCACACCTGCATTCATCTACCAACACAACACCCATCACCACTCCTGCATCACTCCATCACCACACCTGTCATCACACCTGCATCTATCCAACGCCACAACACCCGCCACCACACCTACATCCAGCCAAAAACACAACGCCCGTCATGACACCTGTACCAACCCACCACCCAAACATCCGTATGCACCCACTGTATGTCATCACATATCACCGCACCTGCCTCCATCCACAGCAGCACGACCACCACGACGCCTGCATCTCAGACGTAAACCCACAAGTTCGGGTCTGGTTCTGTCTAACATAGTAATATAAAGTTTGGATTATGAACCATAGGCCTCTGGCTCGCCAACTCTGTCCTCAACGAGTTGTGGCACCTTACATGTATGCCTACATAGACACACACACACCCCTTCCCCCTCCTATTCTCCCTCCCCGCTCCCCTTATCCCTCCCAATATTTCTCATAACATTCTACAAATGAAGACCCATTTACCAATGCGTGGGGAAAACCAACCAACCAGTATGCTGGTGCGATTTCATCAGACGCGAACTCCTTATTCCTGATGTAATGGAATTTATACGTGTTTTGGAAACTGACGAAGCTATTTTGGAGAAGCGGGCATGATATTCTTCATTCGCTTATAAGAATATTTTACATTATTTTCATGGAATGTACAAGTGAAACAGAGAAAAACAGACATGCATGTTAAAAATGATTATAATTTGTGAAGGAATAGGTTTTCCAAACATCCCTTTTCTCGTTGGATGTCAATTTATTTCGCTCGTTTGGATTACGGTTTGAAAGTCAGTCCGTAGAAGAAGAATATAGTTAGATTTGGTCTTTTTAGCGACGCATATGTCTTTACTATCATGAAACAAATATATCACACTTGTAAATTAAAATAACAAAACCAGACAAGCAGGACTTTGTTTAAAGAACCAATAAACTTTGTTTTTTGTTACTCTTTTAACTATTACATATGAAAGATTTGTGGTTAGTCTTATGCGGAACACCAAATTTATTCTTTAAAAACTTGTGGTTAATTAATACCGAGCGATTAAAAGTGGCCAAAAAGTCGCCTGCTGACCTCTCGCCCGCCAACGAAACCACAGACAGGTTACGTAGCTCTGTCGCCAGAGCACTGCAGTGACGTCATATGAGGAACGATTTTCAGTTAGTTGTATAGAAAGTGTGTAGCACGCTCATCATTTTGATGATTTCTCGACATCAACGACGACATGCCGAATCGTTGCTTTGTCGTCAATTGCTCCTAGGGGTCGGGCGATGGTGTCCCCATGCACAGATTTCCACAGGACCCCGCAGTTCGTGCTAAATGGGTTATGTTTGTGAGTGCGAAGCGAGCGTTGTGGAAGCCTGAAACGATATCTTACTTGTGTTCAGATCGCTTCACGGAAGTTAAAGAATCCAAACTACTTACTAGCTGTAGTAAAATATGTATATGATTGATGACCATAAAGATTTTCCATGACACAACTTGTAATATAACGATTTCTTCCTCGGAAGCGAGGTTGTGGTCGAAGTAACAATAATATTGTAAGTAGTATTATATTGACACCCACCTCGCTGCCACGAGAGAAATTGTTATGTTATTCGCTATGTCATGCAAAATCCTATTGGCCATCAATAAAATACATATTTTACTACCAGTAGAAAGTAGTTTTGATTTTGTAACTCGGTGAAAACAAACCTAAATACCATTTATCCACAGACTGGCGGATGTTCCCGACAGGGCGCCGCCATTTTTAAAAATTAAAAAATCTGTTAGAATTAATGAGATTATAGTTTTATTTTCATCAAGTTAGAAAATCAAAACTACTTTCTACTCGTAGTTAAATATGTATTGGAATCATAACCAAACGGATTTTGCATGACACAACTTATAACATAACGATTTCTTCCACGGAAGCGAGGTGGGGGTCGAAGTCACAATACTGCGCGATAAATTTCTTGCTACATTCGCATGGTTAATGTCCACTCAACAGTATGTAGATACTAGTCAATGTGCGTCTTTATATTTGGTCTTATAATCCTAATTAGTTTATTATCATACTTGTATGCATTTTGAAAGCAGACGATCTGCTAATACTTATAGTGAATTTATAACAGAACTGTAATATCTAGACATTTTATAGTTTGCCAATGTGAATCATAATTCGCACACACACCCCTAGTGCATGTTGTCTGTCTCATTACACTTCACGGCGAAAACAATGATTCTGTTGAATGCTACGACAATTGAATAAAAACAAAATGCAAATATTAAAACTAAAACAGATTAAAGTTATAGGAACAATATCAGGCCATTACCTTGTTCGAGGAATGTATCCATCAATATCCACAAAACTGTTCCAAATGATGTGTCTTTTAACAGCTTAATATACGAAAAAAGTGATAAATCTTTTCAGGTATTGGTGTATAGTCTCATTGGTCACCCAAGATAGCACACCTGGCAACTAATTGCATAATGTCCGCCTTTCTTTAAAAACAGTAATTTAGTTAGCCAATAATGGGCAATCAATCAATGTATTGCCGGTTAATCCTTTGAAAGAAGGACGTTGTTTTTACACAGACACCGACACGACAGAGTGTATTCAGTATAGATTAGTAAATCTACATACATAAACACTACCTTTTGACAATTCCGTTGTGTAAGATAAAAGTAATTACTCAATCAGCGTGTTATCGGTTAATCCTTTGATCGATGTTTATAATGTTGAATATTTACTCCAGACACAAGAAATGCCAAATGGGAACCTTTGTCGGGTAATCTAAGTGTTACCACTAATTATACCTGTTATAAATTCATCAAGTGAATGATGACAAATAACATGTGTAGGTTTATACCACCTAACACGGGTTACAACAAGGGAGTATTAATTGCTGTATTGCATGTGAAAACCTATGGGCCGACACTGTTTTGAGAATACAAACAGATTTTTACATGACATGATTAAATATCGAGGTAAAAAAACACAGAAATGGGATCAATTTGGATCAGTCATTATAAAAATAGGGCCTAACGACACCAATCGATTTTGACAGAATCGTCTATGAAAACAAGTTGTAACTCGGAAACTAAGCAAAGCAGGAGACAAAATTAAATGACAGTAGATTGTGAGAACATATAACTTTCATTTTCCACAACAATTGTCAGGATTTCAGGTTTATACAAGCCTGTAAACAAGATAATTTAACCCCTAAAATGTAGATGAATTCTGCATCGGCCCTCAAAGCTATTCCTCATATGACGTCACAGAGGCGCGCCGCTCTGATTGGTTGAAATTTCGTTCGCGGGTGAGTATTGTGCACTGTTGTCAAAAAGGTCGATTTAAGTCAATTAAAGGTCGAAATGAGTAGTTTTAATGACGGGGTTTCATTTATAACGATGCCAGTTAGTGATTTATGTATTTGTACCCCCTAGGGTTTATGTGACCTTTAAAAAAGAAGTTGACATTAATTTATACACTTTGCAGCTTGACAATATTGAAAAATATCTTCTATTAAAAGGTGTTGCAGTGCATGTAAATGTGCATATTTCCGCAATAGGGTTGATAGTCACATTGTTGAGATCTTTATACACGTGCAAGGGATCCTCAAGTCACTTGATACATTTAGTACCATGTTCCTCACAATGACAATGAAGGATACTGATAATGATCTACCTCAGACTTGTAACAAGACTAAAGTCATCCTCGCGATTGAATGATATAATATTGTGAAGGAATATTAAAATGAATGTCAAATCGAATGTCAAATAATTTCCGAATGGTGAATAACTGCTGTATATAGGTTGAATAAATGACGAAGAAATGTTGATTAAATTATGAATCAATGATAAATAACCGCCGAATAAATGTCTTTTTGTGTGAAATTTAATTGTTTAAAATTAAAACTTTATATTAATACAACACAGAGAAATATAAAATTGTCAGTGAATGAAAGCGAATATCATAATGATTTCATATTTAATGAAACAGATGTAAATCTTATAACCACCATTATTCATAATGATGCTCCAACCGTGGCGCCTTGTGTAATGCATTTTGTAGGGTCATGTTGTCAAGCGTATTACATCTCAGTACAGTCGATGTTATAATACTCGGGAAAATGCAGATCTTGTCTCTTGGTCCACATCACTATTCAATTACATCGAATACTTATTAAATGTAAATGCAAAGAAGATGTAGTTTCATCCCGGACAATTCTATAGGACCATGTCAAGGACATTGATACTTTGAGATTCCGTTTCCTGGTATAGCAGTATGACATGCATACTTCTATATACTTTACGCCATAAGTGTATTTACATTTGCTGCATACATACTTAAGATAAATATATAAATAGAAAGCTGATTACAACTTCTGTCAAATTGATGTTTCCTTTTTCCGGTTTCGGAATGGTTTTGGCAGATAATCGATTTTTGTCTGGTGTTGACGTGTCCTTCATGCTGAGTGTTATGACGGGGTGTAATTATTGTTTACCACGACGGTTAAAGTTGCCAGGTTCACGTTGCTGGGGGCGTACCAGTCTTCATGCCGACTGAGATGGCCCCAGATTGCCAGACGAATATTTATTTCCAAGTGTTTGCATTGACCATGGGTAATTTCTTGATATTGTTGTGCTGACGACAGGAATCCTGGTGGGGCATGTTGTCCTGACGACAGGAATCCTGGTGGGGCATGTTGTCCTGACGACAGGAATCCTGGTGGGGCATGTTGTCCTGACGACAGGAATCCTGGTGGGGCATGTTGTGCTGACGACAGGAATCCTGGTGGGGCATGTTGTGCTGACGACAGGGATCCTGGAGGGGCATGTTGTCCTGACGACAGGAATCCTGGTGGGGCATGTTGTGCTGACGACAGGAATCCTGGTGGGGCATGTTGTCCTGACGACAGGAATCCTGGTGGGGCATGTTGTGCTGACGACAGGAATCCTGGTGGGGCATGTTGTCCTGACGACAGGAATCCTGGTGGGGCATGTTGTCCTGACGACAGGAATCCTGGTGGGGCATGTTGTGCTGGCTGTTGCACACATCAAAGAGTTTTTAATCCACGCCATCGTTTAACCAATGTCAGGAATGGTAAGGAAAGTGAATGTGGCTGCAGGGAGTGATTACTCCATTTATCTAGACGGTATACAGAAGTGGTGGCATTCAGTAATGGTCGGTCATTGACTCCAGACCCAGATTCCGGATGACACGCTCGGAGTCCTGTTTTCAGTCTTCAGCAGTTCTATTGTTCATATCAATGCTAGTGAGGGAATGGTCTTCTAGTATGAGGATCATTCGTCACCACTCGCCCCTTTCCGTAAACTCCGGAATAACACGAGTGGGTCACGAATGGTATGAGGATATATGGATCGATTTGAGAGCGGGATGAGAGAGAAAGCAATATTTAATGAAAAACATATGTATTGGTGTGTGCTTTTCATCTGTTTCATTTCGGAAGAGTCTGCACATCTAGATAAACATTTAATAGAATAGGTTTCTTTGAGAAAACATCCTAAAACGTGAAACATAATTAATTAAACACTTGTTGTTCGGTTCCACTGCTGGTATGGAAGTCCTACAGTCACTTTGATGTATATACCGCCATACACTTCACTGTCGCCATTGTGGTATTATATCCTTGTAGTTACGCGAAACAGTTTGTAAAACTCGGGTCACGTGATATGCAAATTAACCCGCTGCAGCAATATCATGCAAACTCATCATCTTGCGACGTGACAAACATTAAAAGGACTGAACATATGAAAGTATTTGTACTTGTGTCACACAAAATAAAAGCGACAAAACCCTTTTCCCATCCGCAAGAAATCTTTCCCAAGAGTCGTTTGTACGATTTCGACGATATTGAAGCACGTGTTGATGGATCACTATCAAGTAGTGCTGATATTCGCGTAAAGGTCAGCGTATCCCGCCCCACCCGGTATAAACACTTGCAAAGACAAGTCAATATTTCACCTGAAAACATTAGGAAGCTTATGGTACAAATCTGAATAGAGACTTGCATTTGACATCATTTTGGTCACTGATAAGTTAAATACTGTAATGTACAATGTACCATGTATAGATCCAAATATGAAACACACGATGGGCTCTCAGTGCCCTCCTTTCAGATGGGTAAGCCAGATATACTTTATTCCAATTGATATACAGGCCACCGGCCCATTACAACATGGATAAACACATACATTTATTTCTTTGCTCGAGCGTGAACATAATATTGTTTATGCTTCTCATACATTCATAAGTTTCGAAGTAGGTACAGATTTCTAAATTTGAAGGCATGGTATATATACATAGCTACATTTTGTATTGTATCAGTAGTGTAACTGGACATTAGAGTGAGTGAGTGAGTTTAGTTTTTACGCCGCACTCAGCAATATTCCAGCTATATGGCGGCGGTCTGTAAATAATCGAGTCTGGACCAGACAATCCAGTGATCAACAGCATGAGCATCGATCTGCGCAATTGGGAACCGATGACATGTGTCAACCAAGTCAGCGAAACTGACCACCCGATCCCGTTAGTCGCCTCTTACGACAAGATAGTCGCCTTTTTATGGCAAGCACATGGGTTGCTGAAGTCCTATTCTACCCCGGATCTTCACGGGTCCTGGACATTAGAAGTGCAAATTGTTGCCTTGATCTATGTTGTATATACTTTTGGCTATGTATATCTGTCTAATGTTTTTTTAAAGATTTACAGATCTTAAGAACGTAGTATTCATCCTCAATATCTCCACATTTGAATAATTTACATAATTTCTCAGAATAATTCACACCTTGCATCCAACCATGTTCCACTTCTAGCGGAAGAACACCGCGCCGACAATTTACCAAAATGTTCCTAAATATATTCAAGGTGAGGGGAGGTGAAATGGAGTTTAACGTCGCACTTAAGAATATTTCGCCCACATGACGACATACATGTGTGTGTATGTGTGGCTGCTTGTACTAGCCCAGCCTAAAGCTGGTTTTATAGTGCAAGCTCACTGAGATACCATGCCGCAGTTAAGCATGAATACCCAACTCAGACACATTATACTGACTCCGAGATGACTAGTCATTGTTGTACCCATTAATGCCGGTTCTATGCCAAAACTTCCACATCCCAAAACATCCACATCCCAATACTACCACACATGGTTAAAACAACAACTCCTCATCTCCCCTTTTTAGGTAATAGGATACAGACAGAGGTAATCAGTATGCCAAAGCGTGTGCAGTCAACCAGAAATGTTGTTGTTATAAGCTGTGGAAGTTTTGGGATGTGGAAGTTTTGGGAGGATACCCCGAGAGCCAGGCAGGGACCAACAAGTACCATGTTTTAACATCTTTTGATATGACGCGGCAGGGGATCGAACCCAGGACCTTCCGCACTCCGGGCGCACGCTCTAACCACTACACCACGGAGGCGGTCAAATATATTAAAACGAATTACATTGATCATAAACCTTTCCGTTTCAAAGATGCTTTTTAAAAGTTTATAGTTCTGTAACTTGGGCATACTATCAATAGCGGAAGACCAATCTGTTATAAATTTGTCTTTCATCGTTTGCTTAAATTATGCCACAAATAACTGTATTCTCTACTCCTTGGTTGAACCACACAAACATAACTCCTTGTGTACATAAACTATTCCTGAGTTTTGAAACCCAATTTGATCTACTATCAAACAGTAACAACATGTTATTCATCTTCCTAAAATACCTATGTTCTGGCATCTCTGTTTAACCAATATCTAATTACCCTTTGAATTGTGTATACGAGTACAGGATAGCGAGAACATTCACCTAATACAGCATAAGTAGGTGTCTTCATTGCCAGCAGTAGATAGCTTTTGCATGCTGTTATTTGTATCTTTTCAACAGTTTCAAATTGTTTAAGTCTCCATATTTCACAGCCATAACTTAAGATTGGCAATATTTTGGTATCGAAAATATGACAAAAAAGTTAACTCACGCATTGGTTCACAGGATATTTACATGACAAAGATGGAGTAAATAAACTCTAAGATATTTGCATCTATTTAAAAGCCACGTTTCTGTAGCTGCTATAGTTCCGCCTTTTCGGAATACCAGAATTGGATTTACTCACATTTATCTTCAGACCAAATTCATCAGAGAAATCAGATAAAATATATAATTGCTTTTGTAAATCTTTGCACACATGTGCTAGTAATACAATGTCAGCAACTCGTATATATAACTAGAGAACAATAATAGACTCATAAGACACCCTTGTCTTACGCCCACAGGAAATTCAAAGACTGACTGACTGACTGAGTTTGGTTTTACGCCGCTTTTTGCAATATTCCAGCAACATCACGGCGGGGGACACCAGAAATGGGCTTCACACATTGTATCCATGTGGGGATTCGAACCCGGGTCTTCGGCGTGACGAGCCAACGCTTTAACCATTAGGCTACCCCACCGCCCCGAAATTCAAAGAAGTCAGAATACAAGTGACTGTTTCTAACACAGGCAGTAACAGACTTTGAATGATTTGGGCTAACTTACCCTCAACACCTATATGGTTCAAGAGAGTCCACAACTTTGGGTGTCTCACTGTATCAAACGCTTTTTAAAATGAATAAGGGAACTGGCTCTTTGAAGGTTATGGAAGAGTATCAGATCCTTGATTTAGCAGAAGCTTAATTTAAAAACAAATTCACATTCCCATAACATATGGTTGAGAGTTTCTCTTTCATGTTCACAAAATGGACATATTGGTGAGGATGTGTATCCCATTTTATAAAGTAGTTGTTTTGTTGGGAGGATATTGTGGATAATTCTATATTGCAACCATTTCAAGTCTATGCTTCGCGAACATTTATTCGCAATAATGTTAAAAAAATTCATGTCGTTTTCAGTAAAATCACTCTTTAAAACTCTTTCCCATTTTGAAAAACTTGGCAACCAAACAAATTTTGAGTTCAAAAGGGAGGCGTATAGTTTTTACTCCCAATTATGGTGTCAATTTTTGAGATATTAAAAGGATAGATTGGTTCGCTTAATTTCCTTTTAAATTGCTTTATATTCAGTGTTCGAGCATATGTTATAATTGCTTTTTTCACCGATTCATACGTTAAGAAATTGGTTTTTATTGAAAACGTTTCGGAAAATTCCTTATATGTGAGCAGTCTGCCTTCTTCATGTATTAAATCGTTCACAAAAACGACACCTTTTTTGTACCACTCACGATACAGAAAGGGGTGGCTATCAATTCTGATATTGTCGTTATTCCATAAGCATTGGCATTGTATTTCTTCTTCATTTACAATTTCTCTTTTACACATGGATATAAAGTTCGACCATTCTAGAAGTATGTCTCTCCAAAAGGAGTTAGTTGAAGAGGGAATTATTTCATTTTGTATATGGTAGCTATCCGTCAGTAAAAATTGTGTCCTGATTTTAAATTGACTGGTGAAGAGAAGCGTCCATTTGAGGTCATGACCGCTGATTCTTTTTATCCATTTTAGTTTTTGTGATGATATAATTTTTCTAATATTTGGAGTTTTTATGCCCCCATGCTCTGGGTTTAACATCATTACATCTCTTTCATCTTGTCAGGTTTGTTTCTCCATATGAAATTAAAACACTTTTTTTAAAGTCTTGCAATGACACATTTGTTGGGATTTGGGAGAGCTGAGAATAAGTGGTTAAGCTTAGGTAGTAGAAGTGATTTAAGAACAGTATTTCTTCCGTACGGGGTTAAGGTACGAGCTGACCATGTGTTCATTTGCCTTTCAATCTGAGCTAGTTTTTCGTTGCAGTTTATTTCAACCATATTATCAAGATCAATATCGAAATGTATTCCCAAGAGCGTGAAGTCTGTTTGTAACCAGTCAAAATTCCATTCTTTACACATCTTATATCGGGATCTCTTTTTGGAGCCTATCCATATTAGTTTAGTTTTACCTACGTTGACTTTCAAACCTGAAAAACGGGCAAATAGTTCTAATGTACTCAAAACTGCATAGAGGCATTTCTCTGATCCGTCTTATGAAAGTGTTGTATCATCTGCAAACTGTGATAGAAGATATGTTATACTTCCAAGTTTAATCCCCTTTATATTTTTTTTGTTTCGTATCATGATACTCAGGATTTCTACACACAACAGAAAGATGTACGGCGCTAGCGGGTCCCCCTGGCGGCAAATCCATTTACGGCAAATCCATTTACCAAGACTCTCGATTCAATATCATTATAGAATGTTTCTATCCAATGTGAGATACTGGGTCCAAAATAAAAAAACTTTAATACGTTACTGAGATAGTGTCTATCTACTGAATCGAAGGCTTTTTCGAAATCAATAAGAAGAAGTAGGCCAGGTATCTGGCAAGTTTTAGTGTATTCCATTTGGTCATAAATAAATCTGGTTACCTCGCCAATATATCTTCCCTTGACAAAACCCTTTTGGTCTTCATTAATAATACTAAGTAGTACCTTTTTAATTCTCTTTGCAATTGCTGTAAGATACTATCACTTCTGAATCTATTCAGTGAATCCTGTTATTTGTTTATTCTCTCTTGAAACTAAAAGTAAACCGTGAATGGGGACTAGGTGTGAAACCAACCAACAACAAAGAGATGGAATGTAACTATCAATTGAATTCTAACATTAACTAATTACACATTAATACTAATCTCTACGAAGGTACTGTCAGTACCACATAGAACGGCAGTACCAATTCAAAGGCAGATAAGTGAAATGACCAAGCATGATCCTGTATCGCCAATCCTACAACGGTTGCTCTGACAACAGTACAACACAGAATGGTGTACAAACTTTTGATGTTCGTATGTTAACCCTCCATCAGTCAAGCTCCATGTTACCTGCAAGATATTCACATAGTATCAACCGAGTCTTCGATCCGCTGCCTCTCAGCAGCTAACTGTAAACAACTTGAACATCATCCTTTGATCACAGGAGTTTGTTAAGGCAGGCCCATTGCTCAAGAATGAGCTCAAGAAGACAACTTACTGCAACAATAGTCAAGTTTCTAAAAATAGTCAAAGAACCCAGGATAAGAATGATCTTCACGCAAATATTGGTCTTCTTGTAACTTGAGATATAATGTGAAATGCGACACAAAAGTTATCTCCACTTATCTACCTAAGCTAAAGACCCCAGTAGACTCACTTACTCCCTGGGACAGACTTTAGCGGAAAACCCCAGCGAGATGTGATATTTTGTAGTACTTTACAAATGTCAAAATACAGCACAAGTCTATATGTATCCCACCAATACCCCTCAATGACTATCCACGTGTACAATGTATTACACTTTCTACGTTGTTATAACACTGACAATCACAAGAACTATCTGTCCCTAGATCCCATGATTCATCTAAGCGTGTTTCAGTGAAACATAGGACGTCAAATTCAGAAACTTCAGTAATTTTGGCTACTTTAGATCTCAGACTTTTAAAGTGTAAATTGAATACGGTATGTTCATAAGTACCTCTACTAGAATGAACTGGTCAAGGATCTGGTTTGATATTCCCAGACACTGTGAGTATAACAATGTGAGTAACAGGATTACAACCAATTGTGTAGTCTACACACTGCTGGAAACATATATAAACTCATGTACAATACTGAACAATTAATGGATATTAGCATCTGTTCAAGAAGATTTTGGATAAAATTAATTCACATAGAGAGGACATGTATACGTAGGAAAGTAGGACTTGTTGCAATGAAACAAACCTATCGAACCACTGTACAGCATTATATCATTAATGATTTGAATTTGGCATGTAAAAGACAAGTACAAGTTCACTGTGTTGGTGATTTCCATGCTTTGCAGCGAGCTGTGATATTTGTTGCAAGCACCAGGTACCCCAATTGTTTCCTGAATGAAATGCGTCAGGTAATAGAAGCAGTTGAGTACATTTATGAAACCCTGGTGCATGATTTAAAAAGGGTGTTCTAGCAATGAGAACTTAACCAAATTAATGTTCGAAAACAATGAGAGAAAATAATGAGCACTATGTACAGTGAAACATAGGTATACTGTGAGCACGGTAGGATACGAGCACTATGTACAGTGAAGCATAGGTATACTGTGAGCACAGTAGGATATGAGCACTATGTACAGTGAAGCATAGGTATACTGTGATAAGAGTAGGATATGAGCACTATGTACAGTGAAGCATAGGTATATTGTGAGCACAGAAGGATATGAGCACTATGTACAGTGAAGCATTGGTATACTGTGAGCACAGAAGGATATGAGCACTATGTACAGTGAAGCATAGGTATACTGTGAGCACAGTAGGATATGAGCACTATGTACAGTGAAGCATAGGTATACTGTGAGAAGAGTAGGGATATGAGCACTATGTACAGTGAAGCATGGGTATACTGTGAGCACAGTAGGATATGAGCACTATGTACAGTGAAGCATAGGTATACTGTGAGCACAGTAGGATATGAACACTATGTACAGTGAAGCATAGGTATATTGTGAGCACAGTAGGATATGAGCACTTCGTACAGTGAAGCATTGGTATATTGTGAGCACAGTAGGACATGAGCACTGTGTACAGTGAAGCATAGGTATACTGTGAGCACAGTAGGATATGAGCACTATGTACAGTGAAGCATAGGTATACTGTGAGCACAGTAGGATATGAACACTATGTACAGTGAAGCATAGGTATACTGTGAGCACAGTAGGATATGAACACTATGTACAGTGAAGCATGGGTATACTGTGAGCACAGTAGGATATGAACACTATGTACAGTGAAGCATTGGTATACTGTGAGCACAGTAGGATATGAGCATTATGTACAGTGAAGCATAGGTATACTGTGAGCACAGTAGGATATGAGCACTATGTACAGCGAAGCATAGGTATATTGTGAGCACAGTAGGATATGAACACTATGTACAGTGAAGCATTGGTATACTGTGAGCACGGTAGGATATGAGCACTATGTACAGTGAAGCATAGGTATATTGTGAGCACAGTAGGATATGAGCACTATGTACAGTGAAGCATAGGTATACTGTAAGCACAGTAGGATATGAGCACTATGTACAGTGAAGCATAGATATATTGTGAGCACAGTAGGATATGAACACTATGTACAGTGAAGCATTGGTATACTGTGAGCACAGTAGGATATGAGCACTATGTACAGTGAAGCATAGGTATACTGTGAGCACAGTAGGATATGAGCACTATGTACAGTGAAGCATTGGTATACTGTGAGCACAGTAGGATATGAGCACTATGTACAGTGAAGCATAGGTATATTGTGAGCACAGTAGGATATGAACACTATGTACAGTGAAGCATTGGTATACTATGAGCACAGTAGGATATGAGCACTATGTACAGTGAAGCATAGATATACTGTGAGCACAGTAGGATATGAATACTATGTACAGTGAAGCATAGGTATACTGTGAGCACAGTAGGATATGAACACTATGTACAGTGAAGCATAGGTATACTGTGAGCACAGTAGGATATGAGCACTATGTACAGTGAAGCATTGGTATACTGTGAGCACAGTAGGATATGAGCACTATGTACAGTGAAGCATAGGTATACTGTGAGCACAGTAGGATATGAACACTATGTACAGTGAAGCATAGGTATACTGTGAGCACAGTCGGATATGAGCACTATGTACAGTGAAGCATAGGTATACTGTGAGCACAGTAGGATATGAGCACATCGTACATTGAAGCATTGGTATATTGTAAGCACAGTAGGATATGAACACTATGTACAGTGAAGCATAGGTATACTGTAAGCACAGTAGGATATGAGCAGTATGTACAGTGAAGCATAGGTATACTGTGAGCACAGTAGGATATGAGCACTATGTACAGTGAAGCATAGGTATACTGTGAGCACAGTAGGATATGAGCACTATGTACAGTGAAGCATAGGTATACTGTGAGCACAGTAGGATATGAACACTATGTACAGTGAAGCATAGGTATACTGTGAGCACAGTAGGATATGAGCACTATGTACAGTGAAGCATAGGTATACTGTGAGCACAGTAGGATATGAGCACTATGTACAGTGAAGCATTGGTATACTGTGAGCACATGAAAACATTAACATTGGATCCGGATTAGAATTGGCCTTCAGCAACCCATGCTTGTCGTAAGAGGCGACTAACGGGATTGGGTGTAGATGGAAGCTCATGTTGAGCCAGTCCAGACTCGATTATTTACAGACCGTCGCCATATAGCTGGAATTTTGTTGAGTGCGGCAAACAAAATTTGACATTGTGAGAAAACAACTTTACGAATATTTGTGCTCTGCCATCCTTTACGTCGTCAATGGCGATATCATACTTGCTGATGGACACTCCGAGGAGGTTTTAGCGTATGTCGATGACTTTATTCCCCACTCGGCGTCTTCTTGTGAGGCATGTGAACATTCAGAAACCTTACAGAGTTTTGTCTTTTCCTTAAGGGAATCATACTCTGGCAGCTATAAGGTTTGTTTTCGAACTTGACAATGTTTTCCCTTTGTTTAGAAATACTGCTAAACTGTTATTGTATGGGTTCATATTGAGAAGAATTGGCATGTGTAGTTCAGATGCTGCATTATTAACGGTTTTCCCGACAGTTATCTCAAACTTGACGAACATTTCGATGGTATTTTTTTGGCATGAGGCGATGTCAGTTTGTTGAAGACAGTTGCGTTGGCCAGGACAGAACAGTTTGTCAACGCCGGAGTAGGTTCTTCAGCAGTAGTTTTTGTCCGAGGATGTGTGCGGTTTTCGAGCTTGAGGTCGAGTGGAGTCCCTGTTATCTGAAGACGAGACAGATGATTTATTTTATAATGTTAATGTTTGGCAGCATGTTGGTTGTTTGTGGTCATTTGGTTATTTTCTTAGTGTGTTTCAGGGTTAAAATAACATCACAAGTCGCACTCGCGAAATAAAGTTGTTATCCATAAAGTGTGTTCAATATTGTACGTATAAAGGTTAAAGGTAATAAATTGGTCGTTGTTAATTAAGCCAGCTTAGGTTACATAAAAGGTGTCATCTGATATCGAATTATCGCCTTTGGTGACCATGTTTTATCTAACATCCGGCAAACTGATAATGAAGGATTGGTTGCCTGTCAATGGTAATTGTGTTAATATCAGAACATTACATAAAGTAATTCTTCATTTAAATGTCTTGACGTTTTGTTAAATGAATCTATTTTTACCTCAGTTCAATAAACATTTAATTAAACCATGAATATCTTTGTATAAACTCTTTCCAGCGTTTGTATGAATAATGCTCAAGAAGGATAGCAACTTCACAAGAAAACAGCAGTAATAGAGTAACGAGACACACGATTATCTCACGTAAAGTAGATGATAAAATAGACTTTGAGACTGACACCAATGTTTTCCATATAAAACAGGTATTGTTGGGGTTTTTTTCTTTTTCTTTTTCATATATCCAATAAAATCAATCAATAATATACCGTTTTAATTTTCTTGGAGATTTGTTACATTCGTGGGATATTGTGGAATCTGACTGAACGTGACGGACCCATCTCTGCACGTTTGTATCTTGCTGGAGTAATCCATTGTTAAAACTCTGTCACATAAAAGTCATATCTCTCCTAAACGTACATGCTATCACTAAATCCCTGGCCCCCAGTGTTATAGCTTCAGCACATAACCAGTACTTTGTGTTTACAGTGTGCATGAGTGAGTGAGTTGTGTTTAAAGCCGCTCGAACATTATTCCAGTTACATCACGACTAATGCATGTCATCAGTACGAATACGGAAAACGCATTTCTATTCCTAATGATAACTCCTCGGTCAACGGAATAGGGAAAATCATGACGTCTTTTATCGAAATGAAATATATTTTCTACATTTTTTAAAATGACAAACGTAATAGTGTGGTCAAAATTCTTCCTTCAGATTTTTCAATTTCTTTGTCTTTCTGGTCGGTAGATGCGTACAGATTTACCTTGCATAGTGCAGGGCGATCGATAACCACGTCACTCACTAAGGCTGAAATATTGCTGAGTGCGGCATTAAACAACCAACCAATTCTGTATGAATTTGTTTAGTCTGTTACAGTTAAACGCAGCAATACAACCAGTACAATATTAATGAGAATAATAATGAGAATATTTATAACACGCCTTTTCCAGGCTAGATATCCTGCTCAAAGCGCACAACCTGATCATAATTACCCCGGATAACCCAAGCTGCCTGTTAGAAGCTAGAAGGTTAACAGTCTCACGACTTATTTCACCGGGTACCCTTTTCCTGACGGGTGAAACTCTAGAAACTCTCAGGAGTTAAGCTGCCAACACGGTCACCCATCCAAGGGCTGTCCGAGTCCAACGTTGCTTAACTTCAACTGATTTGTGACCTGAGCTCTGTGCACAGGACCACGTGCCACCACGTCATTACAATATTACACTGGATATACAATGAGCAATGGAATTAGGTATAGCCATTTCTTATCTTGTTCCCAACGTTAACCACAAACTCTTTATAAGTCCGAAGACATTATGTTGGATAGACAGTCCAGTTGGCATAAAAGCGACATGAAGAGTTATGTCCTTTGTATTCATGAATATGGAAAGGGTTATGTCCTTTGTATTTATGTATACAAAGCGCAAAACCCTTTCCATATTCATAAATACAAAGGGCATAACCCTTTCCATATTCATGAATACAAAGAACATAGCCCTTTCCATATTCATGAATACAAAGGGCATAACCCTTTCCATATTCATAAATTCAAAGGGCATAACTCTTTCCATATTCATGAATACAAGAGGCATAACTCTTTCCATATTCATAAATACAAAGGGCATAACTCTTTCCATATTCATAAATACAAAGGGCATAACCCTTTCCATATTCATGAATACAAAGGGCATAACTCTTTCCATATTCTAAAGATTAAACTCATATTCAACTCTGTGTCAAGGTGAGAGTATCTTGACCCAACTCTGTATCACGGTGTTTGAGAACCTCAGAAGAAGATGACCCAATTCTATGTCATGGTGTTATAGCGACATAGAAGATGTCCCACCCCTGTGTCATGGTGTTTGAGAACCACAGAAGAAGATGCTCCATCTGTGTCATGGTGTTTGAGAACCACAGAAGAACATGACCCAACTCTGTGTCATGGAGTTATGGCGACATAGAAGAAGATGTCCCCCCAAATGTGCCATGTAGTTTGAGAACCACAGCAGAAGATGTCCCCACTCTGTGCCATGGTGTTTGAGAACCACAGAAGAAGATGTCCCCACTCTGTGCCATGGTGTTTGAGAACCACAGAAGAAGATGACCCCACTCTGTGCCAGGGTGTTTGAGAACCACAGAAGAAGATGACCCACCCCTGTGTCATGGTGTTTGAGAACCACAGAAGAAGATGACCCCACTCTGTGCCAGGGTGTTTGAGAACCACAAAAGAAGATGACCCACCCCTGTGTCATGGTGTTTGAGAATCACAGAAGAAGATGACCCAACTCTGTGCCATGGTGTTATGTGAGTTTTAAAGTGAGCCCAGTGACACTGAAGCCATTACATGTTAGAGTTCGTGAGTGAGTAAGGTTTTGCGCCGCTTTTATAAATATTCCAGTAATATCACGATGGCTTCAGCTTGACACGTGAACGCTTAAAACACGAAGCTACCACAACGTCTTGTATTTTGGAAAGGAATTATGACAGGTGTGATGTTTACAGACATCATATACTGCATCATTATAATGTAAATTGAATTTCTTTTTTGTACTTTCAAATACAATTGACAAAAACCTTCGTCGTAAACAGAAACCTCTACTGAAAGCTGAAGAAAAATGCCAAACTGAGCCTTTTTTGGGAGAAAAAGTTTGTTATGTGAATACCATCAATAACGTTATGAAAAATGCATCTTGCAAACATCTTCTGAATTACTTTTATGACTTAAAAGAAGAAAATATATGCTAGAATATACGTTGGCGTTCTTGTATTGTTTTTGTCCTCCCTACAAACGGCGTCCATTTGAAAGGAACAGTCCAATCAGATAACGCATTTAATGTCCAGCCACAGATGACCGGGCATGGACCACCCGTGCCATATTCACATTAGACTGAAAATGATGACAGAGAGATTCAATTAAATGGTCAAACATCGGTGGCATGTTAGAAACATTTTTTAGACTTAGAAAACTTAAATTGTGATTCATCCGTCATCGACGCTTTTAAACGTTTATTATCCTTTCTGAAACAATCGTATGAATATTGTTGCTATTTATGGTAAAAAAGGAAAATTGAATTCAGTGGACAATGTTTGGCAAATAACTCATTTATCGTATTTCTTAGAAATGGAAATAGTCTTATGTCTGTACGAAAGGACATGTTTTATTCAATACCATGGGAAATATTTCACTGCGAGCAAGGTTTTCTTATAAAAGTTTAGATCCAGGACAGCAGACTTTCGCAAGGCGAAGCAAATGCACCAATGAATATGCCAATAGAGCATCTCGCCTCAATGTGAACGACACTATAAGTTGTACGCTTCTCTCGAGGGTAAACGGTCTGATGTACCCTTTTTTTGTAGCAGTATCACGAGGCGGTAAGCGAGGGAAGACACTGCTACAAAATCGTACATCAGACCGTATTACTCGAGGGAGAAGTCTACAACGTATTTGTCTTACCGTCATGTTAATGTACAAAATATCATTTTATTTTCTTTTGAAGATCGCTGCCGACTATATGACATGTAAACAAAATGGCGTTTGCCTCTCGACTGGATTTTTAAAATCAGTGAAGCATATTCTGACAAGCTTAAAAACTGTTATAAAAATGGTTCATTGTGTTCATGTTGAGTGTGCAAACAATTCAATGTATAAATAGTTTAGAATAAGTCGGTAAAATAAATGTGTACATGGTGAACTCAAAACAGCTAATCGAACGGTTTTCGAACTCCGTGCACTGCATGTGTCATATTATGACGTCATACAATTGTTAGCGATAACAGCTTCTCTTTGGATAGTTTGGCGGTTACCTTGGCAGCGGGTAATATATTTTCTAGCGGTCACCCTCCTGAGAGGGGTGACACGGAAACTTGTTGAAGCGTCATTGACCAAAGAAATTAAAGTATTTTACATGATGGTGAGACAATACACATTTATCCGTACTCATGCACAAATGTTAGAGCCAGCAAACATTACACTTCTCCTAAATCGTATACTAGGACATGATACAAGTTTCTTATACTTACAGCAACCTTCGTCTGATAGCGTTATATTGTGAGCGTGTTTTTGTGTCTAGGTCCTCTATGAATACATCTGAAGTATTATCAGTTTGGTTCCGCGTGTAAACTGATAGCTACTTTTTGTCATCAATTATTTTTCAGTACCTTCAAGGTCAAACATATAAACAGATAAACTGCAAGGTCCAGTAACTGTATCTGATACCAATCCTGAACTAGTAAACAGGAAAAAACACATGGACGGTTCTGTCATCGGGTATGCAATCTGAATGTGCTTTCTACTTATGTACATATTTACAAAACTTCAATGCGGGAATTAATATCGAAACGTTTACTGTGTACAAATAAATGTGCAGATGCCATCATAATTTGATCGATACAGGATGAAGTCTGGCATGGTGATGGTCACGTGTTCCTAACGCATGATAACCATGCGTCCTGCCACAAGACTCAGCCATCATTTCTGGACACTGATTGTTTGCATGACGTGTTATTACTGCAGTACACATTTATACTACTCACACTTTGCTAAGGATCACAAAAATTTAATTTACTTAAACGTAGATTCGTAATTTGAAATTGGATCCATTTAAAACTGGATAAATAATAATATGATAACCCCTCTTTAGGCAAACAGTTACTTTAATCGAACCATATGCACTTGGTACACGAGTAACCATAAAAATGGTTTCATGGCACCAATCAACCATTCTGCAAATCATGGAACGAGTCATTGACAAGTACACAACACCTGTCAATAACAGGTATGGGATCCACAAGATGAAATGACACACAGAAACCGAGGATCCATGCTTCCAATAAGCTAAGGTATTTAAATCCAATTTAACCCCACATCATAGTTTTCTGCTGAATCCATGATTTGATCCTTAGCAAAGTGTGAATAGAATATATTCAGATACTAGTATTTGCTGGGAAATGGTTTGTGTATTCCGAGTGGGCCCGTATGCATTACATGCACCATTCCCAGCACCCTGGAGAGTATACAACCCAACCTGGCTAAGGGGGCTAGAGGGCTTTTACATCCATCTCACATACCGGGTACCCATTTCCTGCTAAACAGGAAAAACCATTTGTATTCATGAATAGAATAAGCAATAGAAATGAAGAAGATGCTTGAAACGAATTCGAACAACCGCTCACTTCAAATGAACCGTGAGAACTGTTACAGGTAAAATACATACAAATAGCATAGTCGGTGTATGACGTATGAATTCACGTTATTTTTGTAAACCTTGGAAATCTGTCGATCCACAGCAGTACACACCATATGACGCCTAATATCACGTTTAAACCAAAAACTATATTGCTACATTTGTATTTCAGGTGCAAAAGACGTTAAGGGAACGAACGTTCAGAGCTAGCCTACCTCAGCGTAAGAGCAAACTTGCGCAATCTCAAGCACCCCCTATTGCAGGAAGGCGATTGCCATCAGTGTGTTGTGTTATTACACCCGGTGATATGTCGCCTTCGTGCAAAGGAAACATTTGGTAGTACCCCTGATGTTCTAGTTTGATTGGAAAAAGTATCCCGCAGTGAAGCGTGTTCAGAATTCTGATTGTATGGATAAAAACGCTGACTATGATCCCATTTCTGACTTTTTTATCACTGGAATTTGTAATACGTCATACAATAGTGTCATGCCAATAGTCCTGTACCATTTAATACGAACACTTGATCTATCTGAGGTCGTAAACAAACCCCATTCTACCACTGGTTTCTATCGACAGTCGCGTGTAAACAGAACTGGAGTCATTGCTACCAAGTATTTTTACGATCTGTTGCAGATAACAAACTATCTTACCCCCACTCGTTATCTTCTTGTTGATATTCAAAATTATTCCACTAAGGCATTTACCCTTTGTTTGACCTGTCTCTCACCCGTTACTCTTCCAGGGGAGAACACAGGTTCATATGCTGTTAGCCATGCATCCTCCTTTCTCTGTTGACGCAGAGTACACCTCAACTTCAAACTTCTTTTCTCTGCACTGTCAGTATATGTTTGTTGTCTATCGATCTCATTCATCCGTCGTTCTCTTCCTTGTTCACTCATGAAGATCAGGGTTAGAATTGATCTTCAGTAGCCGAAGCTTGTCGTAAGCTTGTAAGAGGCGACTAACGGGATCGGGTGGTCAGGCTCGCTGACTTGGTTGAAACATGTCATAGTATCCCAGTTACGTAGATTGATGCTCATGCTGTTGATCACTGGATTGTCTAGTCCCGACCCGATTATTTAAAAAACAAACCAACAAACTCTTTCTTGTTCATCCATTCCCATATAACTGTTTTCCTCACTTTTCTGCTCGTAATTGCTTCCTCCAGGGTATCGGATGGTGACCGGTATTCCGTCATATAGCAACATTTCTGCTACCTTCCGTCTCTCTTGTTAATAACTTTAATTAAACTCTGTGCCTCTCAATTTGCTCTTGTGTAATGCGTTGGTGTCTCGCAACCTTTCTCTTGAGTGCACTGAGAAATTGGGAAGAGGTGCGTTATCACTGTCAATTTCATTTGGTATTCCGTGTGTTGAATCATGTTACTATGACTTTTCTTGTGTGAATCGGAATGAAGTTGATTACACACATTCTCTGCTTCCGTATGTCTCGTTCGCTTGTCAACCGTACCAGAAGGTACTGCCCGACTGTGTATGTTCCTCGAAAACAAATAAGATGGTATACCCTGGTTCAGCAGCTATCTCCGATAAGTTCATGTTTCCTTGTACGTGTTCCTTGGATGTAACCTGGCAGTAATGGCACCGACCCATTATGTGCTCCACAATAGAATACTATCGGGGAACTAATATCTGTTTCTCAACATATCCTTGGTCTTGGTCAATTCAGAATGATATACCGTAACGCTATTGACTGCTCTCACGGTTCTTCTCTGTAGAATTCGTGGTATGACAATATGGTGTAACTTGATTATCAAATCGTCGCCAGAAAATCATTATGTAAACAGAAATGATCAATATATCCATTATTTCTTTAGATTTTGGTACTGGTCTCCTTTCTGAATCCTGTCACAGACACTCTGAAAGTGTTCATCTCTGAATGTGAATATCATCCATGGCAATGGTTTATTTGGTCACCATGTTCTGCTTGCTCATACTTCAGTTGACATGACATTTCAACATCTGGCAAGGGGGAGTTTGAAAGGCATTCCAGTTGAATCAGCTACATCCTAATTGCCTTGTAATCCGCGTTCTTTATTTTCATCACTAACGTATCTACCCATTGTAGCAACTGTGCAGTTGAACGGTTAAAGTGAGTGAGTGAGTGAGTTTAGTTTTACGCCGCACTCAGCAATATTCCAGCTATATGGCGGCGGTGTGTAAATAATCGAGTCTGGACCAAACAATCCAGTGATCAACAGCATGAGCATCGCACTGCGCAATTGGGAACCGATGACATGTGTCAACCATGAACGGTTAAAGAGGGATACTTGTATTTAATCAGCTTTTATAATGACGTACATAATGAAACTGCGTTTTGCCTGTGTTATAGCTAGTAAGCCTTCGTCAGATTGTCTGTCTCATTTTATTCTGTTTCTGTAATGACGCGGTTGATGGAAAGCACTGATTGAGGTCCTCTGGTTTCCCTTCTTGCTGTATGTCCCGCTTTGAAGTTCGCTTGTTTTCACAACGATTGCCTTGTTCGGATCGAAACACGTAATACTCTCTTCACTGGTGAGACTTTCTTTGATGTTTTCAAATGCTTCTTTTTCCGCATCGCCTCATCTAGTCTCATTATTTCTTAGTCAGATGCTGATATGGTATTGTGATATAGACTTACCTGGGGATACATTTTGGACACAAACCCCGCTATTCCAAGAGAACATCGACCTGTTGTCTTTTATTTCAGCGCTTTACCGTGCTATCACAACTTGGACCATTATCACCAATACACTTGTTACAAGTAGCCATAGAACTACAGTTTTTCTCCATACAGTTAAAACATCCGTAAGAAAGGTCTACTAAAAATGTCTCGGTCTCCAGGAGATTTTCCAGTGTCTTTTTGTGCTCTTCTGTGGTACTTCCTCTAAGCAGCATATTGTTACTCAGGGTCCCCGAATATCCTGTAACCCGACTCGCCGAAGTATATCGACCAATGATCTTTCCGAGACGCCATAATTAGGTGCGGATCCGGTGTCGGCAGTTTGTGCCCAGTTGGTTTCAACATGGCGAGTCGACAGTTATCGGTCGATATTTAGGGCTCCTTGCCTCTAGGCTGGATTATTATTAATGTTTTACAGATTAAAGTTGAAAATGCAGCAGAAAGGGTTCGGGTGATCCTGGCACAGTCTGGCTGGAAAGGCTCACCATCAGCTCAGGGCCCTCGCCCCCTCTACATGCAGCCCAGATAGCGAATGGGACTTCTCCCAGGAAACACTGCCTGGTCGAACCCACCAAGAACTTTTCGGAGAATATGAAGGCTTCCCAACACTGCAGCCTTCTGCATTACCCAGAGGGTCAGAAGGGTTGTGCTCCAGGTGGACAACCCGGGCACTCTCCTGATCTGCGCCAAGACATCAGGAGGTACCAAACCAAGGGCACCGAGAACAATGGGGAGCCTGACGACAGCGTACTTGGGATGCAAGCGAGACATTTCAAAGGCGAGGTCCGCATATTTATCATGCTTTTCCTGAATCTTGCCAATCACATTGCTGTCAAAAGGGACAGAAAATTCAATGATATATAAATTCATTGGCTTTATCAAAAAGGACAAGATCAGGTTTGTTGGCATGGATTCTTCTGAGGCTGTATATGGGCCTATTCCACAGAAGTTTGAAAGCATCATCTTCCATGACGCCCTGGACATTTTCAGGGTCGTACCATGGATGGACCTCGGAGTCAAAGCCACAGACATGGCGGAGACGGTAGTAAAAGCAACGAGCCATGCCATCATGTCGTTTAAGATATGGTGTTTGTGCCAAAGAAGGGCATCCACTGACAAGGTGTTGGACAGTCTCTGTAAATTCATTACATAGTCGACATTTCATATTGATATTTTCTTTAAGAATCACATTTTGGCGATTACGAGTGGGAAGTGACTGGTCCTGAGCAGCAAAAAAGGAAGCCCTCAGTTTCAATTTAAGACCAGCTGACTTCATCCAGGCGAAGGAGTCGGTTGGATTGCTATTCTGTTGCAATGGCTTCTCAGAAAGCTTCTCCACAAAAGACCTACTCTGGGCAGACTTGGTGAATAACATCCAGATAAAGGAAATGACTAAGCGGTGTTGGGGATCTGTGCTGAGGAGGTCCGGGATGGTAACCCTCCTTTCTATTGAGCAGAAAGCTCAAAGGATTTAGAGACCAAAACAAACAAACAAAGGACTTAAGGAGTCCCCCCAGGAAAATTCCTCTTCTGATTCCGAAGTCTGCACCTGCCCTTGCGAGTACATCTCAAGTTGAGTCGACCAGCAACTCATTAAAGACTTGAGTGAGGGACAGAGTCGTGTGCTTTTTTGTAGTCAATCCAGCACATAGAGAGGTTGTGGTGATATGTTTTAGCCTCTTCCAAAATCATTTTCTGTACAAGAAGTTGATCCTTGCACCCCCAACATCCCTTTCTTGCTCCCTTCTGCTCTCTGTAAATTATATCATTAGCAGAACAGTATAATGACAGGAGGTTTGACATTGGACACCCTGATGATGTTAACTTCAACATTATTATTATTATTCATTCCGCCGATTTTTCTACCAAATAGAACTCCTAAACCAACGCTCCGAATCGCTTACAAAAATCATACAGATGCGCACCGAGGTGTAGATGTTCCCCTTAAAAATCTCTAGGCTCTAGGCCCAATAAGAAAGGGGAGATAATTCAAAATTAATTCCAAAAGTTCAAAGTTTGACAGCAAATATCTCAAGAACTAATTGTTCCAACACTTCCAAATCTCTTGTACAGATGCACAATCGCCTGGACGGGTCAAGTTGCTAAAACTTACCGTTTGGCAGTTATTTTTGTTTCCAGTTTTTGGCAATGTTTTTCAGCAGTTTTCTTAGTAGTTTGCTTCCAAAATGTGCAGATTCTGCACAAAGAGTGCCAGTATGGCAGATGAAAGCTTGATGATTCTAGAACACTTATCGTTTTGACCGTAGACCCACGAACAACTGAGATACAGCCTTTCAAAGAGGGAACTATTTCTTCTCCGGAACTTCATAAAAGAAAGGTACATGACCCCCGCGACCCCGGCTGTATTTGGAAGATCCGCTCTAATACAGAATTGACAGGTATCATGTATTGGGCACATTACATCCAAGGTAGTTATCCAATTTATGTTCTTGATTTGCGTTTCATTTTAGACACATTGATACATGGCGAGCGGTGCTGTTCGGAGTGTCCAGCCTTGTGTGTCGACATATAGGATAGGGCATTTCTTACATTTATAATATTGATTGATTTGGAATTATCTAAGCAACGACACATGGGCTCGTTCCCAAAGTCCAATACTCATATTTCATGTGCAAGTCCCAAATCACTGTCATCATGTCTGAAACACATTTAGTGCAGGGGCTTATGTAGCAAATATGCTTTTCGTGGAAAGTGCATATTAATTATTCGAACCACTGATAATTGTAATCAGTACTGCATATGGATTCAGAGAAAAGCATGGTTTCATTGTTTTGGCTTTTTTTGTTTTTTGATGATTATAAGCGTCATTGTGGGGTAACTGAACATCGGTACCCATAATCGAGCTGCAACACCAGTGTGAGAAAACATATTTTTATAACCCTATCACAAGATAGGCATGTAGTATATCAAAATGTACCTTGTGATGGGTGTTTTACAACTACCATTATATATCATGAATCTCAATAATATATGTATGCATAATAATAACTATGATCATAATTGCCTCTGCCAAAACCGAAGGTTTGTTGCAGAGGGTATGTATTCAGCCCTGTTTGTGTGTGAATTTATGTGTTAGCATCCTTACTCAAAAACTACAAGATAGATTTCAATGAAACATTCTGGATCTCTTGGGTATGTCCCAGTGCTCCCCACACCATGACACCATCTCCATCAAATTTGTCCATGTGCCTGATACAGTTGGGTGTAAAAGTTCATTGCGTAGTCTGTGGACACGTTGTCTTCCGTCATGTCGCTTAAGGGGATACCGCGATTCATCACTGAACTATATGTGCCTCCAGTTTCCAAGTTTCCATGGCTGCACCTTGTTACACCGCCTAACTCGCCGACGTTAACGTAAACGTGTCAGAGAGGGGGCAACGTTTGGACGTCTGGCACGCATACCTGCCTCTCTGAGACGGTTACTGATTGTCCTGTCGGACATTCTCCGCGCTCCAAACCTTTCTTGTGCTGTGTCCCGGGGGGAACGATGGCAGTCACGTAGGTGGGTTACCCGGATGTACCGATCTTGGGTTGGTGTGGTGACTCGCGGTTTCCCTGGTCTTGGATGGTCATTTGTCGAATTGGAATGCACAAAACGATCCCACAAACGAGTTATTGTACTGGGATGAACGCTGTTCTTGGTCCTCGCCACGACACTCTTTGATTGGCCAGCTTGTAATAATCCAATGGCAATATTTCGGTCGGCACCGTTGAGACGTCCCATTTTCTCATCCAGTATTTGCAAGAGTCCTGGATGAATTTGCGAGATGCATTTGGGTCGTTTCCAGTCATAGGTTGTACTCATGCCTTTCACGTAAAAAGTAATAATTGTGGCTTTTGGTGGTGTTTCATAACAGTCAAGCTCATCATGACAATCATGATCGATAAAACCATTCAAAATCGTTGATGGTTGCGTTCGTTCACGCATGTTCTTCTAAACCATACCAACAATAATATTCAACCCTCAAAACATGCTTAAATTTACATATGCGTACAAAGCTTTGATCATTAATTTCAAATTATATTTTGCGATTCTTTTTTTAAAGAGTGTATGTTACACAGAATTACTTTGAAAATAATCGCAATGTTAAGTAAATGGGGAATATGAATAATATCTCAAAAAGTGTTGGACGGATTAGAATGAATCTTGGTGGTTATGTTTGGTATGACACAAGGGCTATCTGCGTACGGTTTGGTGGAAGTGCATTAAAGAACAAGTACACAGTAGTACTTTAAAAATGTAATAGTGAATGGAGATTACCGTGCAAGGCGGAGGCACGTTCTCTAACGAGGGCCCTTCTAGTTTCCAAATTTAAAAAAATATGCGTAGTATTCATGCTTGTGTTTGTAAAATAATTTCGAAACTTGTATTTCAACAGCATATTTTGTTCTTGCAGGTTAATGATTGAATTGAAGCTACTTGACAGTGCTAAATATTGTGAAGGTTAAAATAAATATACTAGTACACATTATATATTGCACGTGCATACCCCACTTGTAATATGTAGTTATCTGTTCACTATGATATCATTTGTCACGTTTGTCAGTTTATATTGACTGCAGACTTGGCTTTATGTCATATGTCATTCAATTACCTGGACACGAGTGTCAGTGTGTCAATTCTGACAGTACTGGCAGGCCTGATTTGACATTTGTGCATGACATTATGATAGTCACATTAACCTTACCTGGGTACTATTATTACCACATAAGTGTGTCATGGTAGTATATGTTATGGAATGGGAGAAAACATAAAATGAATAAATGGTTTCCATTAATATAGGCCACTACTTACAATGTTGGTGTCCGATGAAGGAAAGACAATATTTGATTAATTTATATGATTAAGTCATATTTTATGTCACCAAATTGAAATTAGAAGCATATTATATGGTTATTTCTATATCATACATCATAAGCTACATTTTGATATGACACATGACTATGTTGTGATAAGTTTATGAAAATATGTTTGTCTCAAAATGGCGTGGCAATAAATTTTGGGAACTCATATTCAATCACCCCACAATGACACTTATGGTAAACAGAAAAAAATGGAACCATAATTTTTCTAAATCAATACACAATAGGGATTACAATTAGTATTGGTTCCAACAATTAACATGTAATTCCCCAGAGTCTGTGATGCCCTACTCACACTGACTAGGTTTCACTAACCACACTGACCACTTCATATGTATCATACTGTTATTCATATGTCAGACGGGGTGATGGGGTAGTCTAGTGGTTAAAGTGTTCGCTCATCACGCCGAAGACCCGGGTTCGAATCCCCACATGGGTAAAATGTGTGAAGCCCATTTTTGGTGTCCCCCGCCGTGATGTTGCTGGAATATTGCTAAAAGCGGCGTAAAACCATACTCAGTCAGTCAGTCAGTGGTGTCCCCCGCAGTGATATTGCTGGAATATTGCTAAAAGTGGCATAAAACAATACTCATCACTATATGTCAGATAGTCTTTCTGCTTCTCATTCTCCATTCAGTCCACAATATGAACAGGTCAGTGCCATCTGACTTTCTATTTTGTACGATATTTTTCACTAGATTCTTTCTGCAGGTTTGCGGAAGTGTATCTCTGTTTTCTCTATCTTCTCACTGTAATCTGCCTTCATGGCCCTGGTTGATTGGCGAGACACCCTGTCCGCGACCTGCATCCTCAATGAACACTGGCAATTCCTAATTCTTTGTTACAGCTTCTTTGACGATGTTGTGATTGTCCTTTGTTTGTGTTTTGTGTTCTAAGATTCACTTATTAAAGCCTGCACCGATTTCAAATTCATGTGCCTTTATGACGAGCTACATAGGTCACTGCTGGTTCATCACTAACTAGGGAGGTGCAGTAGCCTAGTGGTTAAAGCGTTCGCTCGTCACGCCGAAGGCCCTGGTTCGGTTCCCCACATGGGTACAATCAAGTAGGTCGATCAAGCAAACAAATCATTTGACGCCTTTCACTGAGTTGTTCTGTATGCTGTACTTAAGTCCTATATTCAGCTTGTTTACATAGTCTGCATTCAGTACGCTGGAAACAAAGTTATAAATACTAGTTCAAATATCTCCTAATCCATATATTTGTCCATTACGTGAACAGTTAGTGAACGTAAAATATCCCCTCCGACGTAATTTCGTTTCTGATCGAGTCGGTGTCTTTCATGGGAAAGTGGGGTGGTGAGGTAGCCCAGTGGTTAAAGCGTTCGCTCGTCACGCCGAAGGCCCTGGTTCGGTTCCCCACATGGGTACAATGTGTGAAGCCCATTTCTGGTGTCCCCCGCCGTGATGTTGCTGGATTATTGCTAAAAGCGGCGTACAAATCACTAACCGTTTTGTGATATATTAATCTTGCAATATGTCAAATAAATATCCTTATTTGCAGTACATATATTTAATATAGTTATCAAGATATCCATCTGGTGAACGTTTTGCTGGATTGGTATTATTTCTACCTCCTCAAATGAGAAGCGAATCGCACTTATCAGCTATTTCTGTATTTTTGAACTATCAAAACTCCCATTCTATCCCCCTCAATCAATCTTTTCCAGTTGATACGTGTCTGTAGAAATGGCGTGGTGTTGGGATTCCGGATGTCTGTGACAACGGTGACGTTGTGTCATGCCTCGGACCACATGCTATCTGAGAATGGCAGAGTGTCGGAAGCCTCTGTTAACTGCCGATGTGGGTATGTCATGCAGCTCTCAGTCATTCCCGAGATACGATAATATGTCTCTAACACTCATCGATTATCCTCGTTGCCAATTTCGGAGAGTTAACACAACCTTTGTGACACTTTCAATAGTGACGCATCAAGACCATCTGACTCTAATCACGAAGAACTACAGATATCAGTAACTTTAACAGGTTTTAAGTATTTCGCCCGTGGGCGTCTGCGGGATGTTACAACTAACAGAAATCGTCAAGGTGTGATTCTGTTTAATGTATTTTAGCAACAGTTATCATTGCACGTGTCCCTTTAATTAATGTACCGCCTCCGTGGTGTAGTGGTTAGAGCGTCCGCCCGGGAAGATCGCGGGTTCGATACCCGGCCGCCTCATACCGAAAAAGCCCCATTAAATTATGGTACTTGTTGGTCCCTGGCTGGCGCTCGGCATTAATTGGTACAACAGGACTGGTCGGCTCGGAGTCAGTATAATGTGTCTGAGGGTATTCATGCTTAACTGCGTCATGGGATCTCAGTGGGCTAGCACTATAAAACCAGCTTTAATCTGGGCTAGTACAAGCAGCCGCACATACACATACACACGCATGCACGTCGTCATATGAGCGAAATATTCTTAAGTGCGACGTTAAACCCCATTTCATCAGAAATCATTGCTGGTTTCTCTTTAATTAATGTTTTTTGACCAACAGTAATCGTACAGATGTGATTTCAATTAATGCATTTGACCAACAGTAATCTTCCGGATGTTACTTCAGTTAATGCTCTTGTCCATTTGCATTTGGAAACTTTTGCAAATGATCCTCCCAAAGTGCCTTTTTGCATAGTAGTTATGATTATACAAAATACGAACTAATATTGCCATTACTATGCTCAGTGGTAGAGTTTCGTAACGCAGAATGACGCACTGTGTATTTCATAACGAACAGATAGACTATGTAGTGACTTGCAACACGTAATTAACACTATGAAATGAAATGAAAATGCCCTCACCTGATTCACAAATACTTCCAGAATCAATGGCCCGACGTAGGGGAGGTAACTTTGAACAGTCGGCTAGCGGGAGCGAGTGAGAAGGCTGCTGGTATTGAGCGAGCTGCTGTCGCTTAATCAGCTGGTGCCGCATCAACTCCCACAGAACAGTAACAACCATGGAGCGACGGGGACGGCGCTCGCTTCGTGCTCGGATACTTGGCTCATGTCACTTATAGTTATGCTGTTGCAATACACGTAAATAGGGTATTAAGGATTTCATTTACACATGGCGAACAGTGAAATTGTAGGTAAGGTAAAACATTTATGGTTGTAGAGGAGCCGAGGGATGTGGACTTTGCACATAGCATGGAGTGCGCAAACTTCCCTGACCTTCTGTGCCACAATGTCTCTGTGAACGTCACCGACAGCGTGGACAACTCCACGAGGTTGATGTTGAGTGTGGATGATAAACCATCCTGGCTGTATGTTGTCATTGGAGTATGTGTCGCCATCATGGGCATCGTCGGCACCATCGGCAACGGCACCGTCATCTGCCTATTCCTTAGGTAAGTCTCACAACGTTATCCGTCAAACACACGCGTACGCACACACACACACGCGCGCGCGTAAAAGCACAGACAAAATTTGTTGTCACTATCTAATAATGTAATATACTTTTCAGGGTGTTGCTGACTGGGTTTACATCTTGATACAGATGTGCATGTATATTGTGCAGGTGTGTGACACCTTTCCATATGATGTCTATACTTCACCGACAAAACCAGGCTCTGTGAACACATACCAGGTTCCTTCAAAACCAGGACAGTATTATTCTGATAATTCTGATGCTTCGTAAACCATTTCTTGGCTCAAAGTGTCTTGAATGACACAATCTTTCAAGATCGCCGCAACATTAAACCTGGTTTGATTTAGGATGTTCAAAATTTTAGAGGCAGGAAACAACCACACCACTTAGTTCTGTGGAAATGGTGACTGATCACTTTATTGCTAATACGACCAAGTTCACTGATCCACTGTCGCACAAGAATAGGTTGTATCATCTCATATTTTATATTCATGTTATACACCATCACCGTATACTGTGCTTGCTTAATAATCGTATTGGTTGAAAAGTCAATGCCTTTTAGAAAGTGGTCATGTGTAACATATATTTGGGATTACACTGTCTCAGAAAAGTGGGGATTCTAGTACTTTTGGGGATGAGTCCCATTCGGGATTCGAACCCACACTCTCAGTGTCAAGACAGCGATCTAATCTAGTCAGCCACCACAAATATTACGTCAGTTTGACATTAGACCTTTCTAGGGGCTGTGGGGTAGCCTAGTGATTAAAGCGTTGGCTCGTCACGCCGAATACCCGGGTTCTGTTCCCCACATGGGTACAATGTGTGAAGTCCATTTCTGGTGTCCTTCGCCGTGATATTTCTGGAATATTGCTAAAAGCGGCGTAAAACACACTCACTCACTCACTCTCATAAGACCTTAGTAGAATCTGTACTTGACGAGAAAGTGTAATTCCAAATATAATATCTGTCACAATATCATAGGTTGTTGGTTGTTGTTTTAAGGCCACATACACGCGTATTCCAGCTGCATGTCTGTAATTAATCATGTCTGGACCAGACAGTCCAGTGATCGATCTAAGCAATTGGGATACGATGACATCCACCAGCCAAGTCAGCGAACCTGACCTCTGGATCCCATCTTTTTCAACAAATATTTCAACAAATATTGGCAACTAATAGGCAATTTACTTCAGTAGATGATGATTTGGTAGATACGGGTGGTGTTTTGAAGCTAAATCGTTCACATTCAACCGATGTATCTAACGACTATGGAAAATTATCTAATGATCGTGAATTTGTTTTATCATGTTGAATATCCATGTGTATTGAAGGAGATCACGTCCACTCTCCCGGATCGCGAGGCACTACACAGTATATGTACTATATTGCTTCTTCTTGAAGCTGTTCGCGGCCTGTTGCCGGACACCTAATGCCAGTATAATTGATTGTGCTAATATGTGAAAAAAAAGTAAGGTTTCATGTGAACATAACGTTTTGGGGAATAACTTTGGCGCCTGTGATGTCAGAATTATTATTCTACTGCTATTATTACTACTGATAGTTATGTTTATTTACGATTTGACAAAAATCGATAACTGATTGGTAAGATTACATTTAGTTAAATGTTTTGATCAAATCCGGAACAGGGTACCGTTGTGCAAAATAACCTTGGCCTTACGACAGTCGTAAGTCTATGTTAAGGTGTGGGAGTTACGATCGCCTTAACCCTAAGACCGCATTGTACAACGTCATCCAGGAGGTCGCGAGTAATAGTTCAAATTCCGGCTTTATGCATCACAGTAACTTACGTGTACACGACGATTCTTGAAATTCTTGAACTTGTCACATCCGTTTTATTGGACTATTCTTTCTTTAATGCGACATGAAAACAGATATGATTCATTCTACACGTGTTCTGACACCGTTTAGTAAGTCGCGGTGGCAACATCTGATGATCACACCTACACCCACCCACACTGGAGCGTGGCATACTTATCAGGTCGGGGCGCATCGTGTGATGTGCTGGTTGCTACGGATGGTAATGGGTTAGTGTTACATACATACTCTCTCTCTCTCTCTCTCTCTCTCTCTCTCTCTCTCTCTCTCTCTCTCTCTCTCTCTCTCTCTCTCTCTCTCTCTCTCTCTCTCTCTCTCTCTCTCTCTCTCTCTCTCTCTCTCTCTCTCTCTCTCTCTCTCCCTTTTCTCAATAGTATGCACCACCCCTTTCTAAAAAAGCTGTATCCGCCCCTGACCCTACATGACACATGGTTCATGATTCAATAAAGACATCAGTGAAGGATTATTTATATCAGTGAACATAGACACGTGTTACCAGCAAATATAAATATCTTCTGTATTACATCAGGCAGTGGGGGTGAATGAACCAGCGTCAACAGAATTTCAGCTTTTCATTGCACTAACTGCCATAACGTTATATTGATTAAATTGATAAACGTTAACGAGGCGTTGTTATTGTAAGTGTGTGAGTAGAACATCGGGCAAATGGTAACCGTGTGGTTTAAGCGTTGCCTCAGCACGCCCAAGATCTGGGATGAATTCCCACATGGGTACATGGCACCCATATAATATATAATGACTGTTTATAAAGAAACTGTTTCCTCGCACTTGTACATTCTCCAGTAGCTAACACATTATAACCCCGAATAACCCAAGCTGCATGTTAGGCTCTAGAAGGTTAACAGTCAAATAACTTTCCACCGGGTACCCATTTACTGCTGGGTGAACAGAGACAATTCATGAAGAAACTCACTTGCCTAGGGCGAGACAAATGTCACGTGTTCTTCATTGTTCGGCAGGACTGAAGTCCTAGATTCTGTCACGAGTCAAGCTGCCAGACACGGCCACCCATCCATCCAGCGGTGCTTAACTTCAGCTGATTTGTGACCTGGTCTCTATAGACAGGACCACACACCACCACTTAGAGTGGTGGTCTCTGTGCTGTGGGTGGCGGTAATCGCCCATCGCACACTTTTGCTTCCTGCGTGGATTCCAGCAGGTTTTACATCATCCCATCAGTCACTGGTGATAGTCTCCCAAAATAATAAAACAGACGAATATTCTACGTTCATAAAAATGTGTGAAATATGATGTTTAACTGACAGACCCTCTAAGGGGGCCAACTATTTTGCGTTATTTCCACAGCCGCGGACAATCTAAGTTACAAACTGAATCTACTAGTTAATAGGGTATGTACATCAACCAATTTCCTTTAAAAACAAGAATTTAACGAGGGCTTATTGTTGAAGCTTTCAAATGTTCATCCCCTGTGATGGAAAATTCAATACGGTCAGTGATTCAGTACGTTTAGTTTTTACGCCACACTCAGCAATATTCCGGCTATAAGGTGGCGGTCTGTAAATAATAGAGTCTGGACCAGACAATCCAGTGATCAGCAGCATGAGCATCGATCTACGCAATTGGGATACGATGACGTGTGTCAACCACGTCAGCGAACCTGACCACCCGATCCCGTTAGTCGCCTCTTACGACAAGCATGGGTAACTGAAGATCAATTCTAACCCGGATCTTCACGGGTTCAATACGGTCACGCAGGACATGTTTGGCTCTAACTCTCATCACAAGCAAAACAAAATTGAGGATCCTCACTTTTCAATAAACATCATGTCCGCAGTAAAAGGCCCTCTTCAAATCAGGGCTAACAACCCAAGTTGGCAAAACCGACAGTTAGTTAAATTTCATGCAATGTTTTTGTAACAACGGGAAATGTTCTATGGATGTACAACTTCTTTATTATTCATGTAAGTGACCTTTCGGTGTAGATGCTGACACCGTTATCAAGCAAGTGAGACTGCCGTGTCTCCATGAAGACGACGGATTCCATAGATACCGTCTTTGAGGTGCATTTAGAAAATGGTATGGTGATCAACAGGATACGTTCTATGAATGTACAACTCATTTTATTATTAACATAAGCGGTGTTAGCATCTACACAGAAACGAATATATCCATAGGACTTTTCCCGTTGTTCATCACAGTCACCAGCTTCTAAATGCAACTCTAAGATGTAATGTATTATTAACCACTTTGGTGTCCCACTTCTTTGGCATGAGACCTCTGATGCAACATCTAATGATAGGTTGATAGGTTTATAGTCGTGAAGAGATTAAAAGTCACAGATGTTTTGAGTGCTGATACAGCTGCAGCATCAGCCATTGCGTCACCAGGAATTCCAGCGTGGCTAGGCAACAAACAGAAGACAATGTCGTACTGGCCTGTAGCAAGATCACCTGTACTTCTACTATTATTTCACATAAAAGTGGACGTGCTTTGGAAATAGTTTGGAAGGCCTCAAGATAAGATAGAGAGAACATATAATGAACTGTGAGTGTGAACAAAGGTTATCAGAAAGCGGCAATCACGCCATTCAGTTGTTGATTGATTTTAACACTTTATGTTTAACAACTTCTCCATTTTTATAAAGACATTTCAGGGCAACTTCTTCCCCTTCAACAGGTGAATGCTACTTCGTCCCCTTCATCAGGTGATTGCAGAGTAAATATTAATGATTGAGCTCGTATATAAACACTGCTTTGATTACCCAGGTTTTAGTTTACACAGATATAAGGTTAAACCTAAAGCAGTTAACTGAAGTCAAGTAAAGGCAATTAGAAGGCAGTGACGGGCTTGATGCTATAACAATGAACTGACTATGGTAATGATACAGCAATAATGCAATCAAGGTGTCTTTTTTGCGATTGATGATATGGTTAAAGCATAGCTGAGTAAAGGCGTCGTTGGGAAAAGCTTTGGTCTATGTTAATGGTCGGCTCTCCGGCTCTATATGAGATTTTAGAGCTGGAGAGCTTTGTGTATCAGTACAATACGGTCATCTGACTGACCAATTGTAACGCATATTGGTCATTATTTTGCATGAAAAGTATCGCCTTTCCACGAACACGACCCATTAAACGGCATCAGTAGCATGGCAGGAATCATTTGATGTCGTCGGAAATTAGTTTTTCTTTATGTTTCTTCGTTCGGAGTAAATTAGAAAGAAAATAATGAAAGGTTGTTTTTACATATTTGTCACTATTATACATTCCTAAATTACGTTTCTTAGAATTGTGTTCTTAGCTGGAAGTAACCAACATAGCGGCACGACGCCTGTAAAATGTATGGTCTATGGCCAGTAATGTGAAAAGAGAACTTCACTCGAGCGGGTTTTTTTAAAATCAAATAAATCAACACGAGTTGATACAAAATCAATACTGTGAGACGTTCGCGGTATTGTAAGCGTTGTCGACGAGTGTTGATACAAGAGCATCGCGACCAGATTCTATGTCGAGGTATCATCCAAGATCATTTTTTCATTTTTCTAAGTTTGCTAACAGTAGACAATCTGTCTTGAGCATAAAACGTACAATTAACAAGCTTCAGTGGCTTTAGTGATGTCATCTGTCTGTGATGACGTAA
Organism: Haliotis rubra; assembly: GCF_003918875.1. Lineage (NCBI taxonomy): Eukaryota > Metazoa > Mollusca > Gastropoda > Lepetellida > Haliotidae > Haliotis > Haliotis rubra. Next base: position 19,347 of record NW_025767742.1, on the reverse strand, counting down.
TGTGAAGCAATATCTCCAAGGAGACGGCCGTTTCCAACCCTTTCTAGAATATCTAGGGTTTCTCGAAGTCACCTCAAAGCTAAGCTGAAACACGGTCATTTCGTGAAGATAAAGTCATTGGAAAGTATACGTTTCGGAATTTTATTGTTTTTATCTAAATTGCAAACTTGATGTGTACGAATTAAGGATTTGGCTTCTCACATATTGAAAGCCAGTTAGTTACCGACGACAACTTCAGACAAATCATCATTCTCGAAACCAGCAATAGGAAAGTGACTGTCCAGAACGCTCAGCGTGTAACTAGTGACTTATCCTCCCCGACCGTACAATTACGTAGCAGTAATGATGCAGATGGCTTCTGTCTTTATATCGTAGTCGGAAATAGATAAGGCTATAGGCATCTGTTGTTCAGAGTTACAACTGTGTCTCATGTCCACACTGGGTCGCCAACTTGCCATAGGTGCTTCCAGTGGCGACGGATAATGTTAAACAGGAAACAGTCCATTTAAAACAGCATATTTTCCCCAACATGGTGTACATTATGTGTATATTAATATCGCTGGTATACCATTACTAGCCACCAGCACAATGTACGATAGAAATCAACAGTATAGTTTATAACATGTATATTGTACAATACATATCAGCACTGTAATGTATGTTATACAATATATATCGTGTCAGTATCGTGTATGCTATTACATAGCAACAACACCGTGTAATATGATTAACCAGTATGGTCTATGAATAGAGAGCACATGTCTATCGAAACATGAAAACTTCTCATATGTCATGTGTTGGATATTATCAGTATACTTATGGTGGATATTACCTGTGTATAGCATAATGGATATTACCAGTATACCATGTAACGGATATTACCTGTGTATAGTATAATGGATATTACCAGTATGCCATGTAACGGATATTACCTGTCTATAGCATAATGGATATTTAGGCCAGTATGCCATGTAACGGATATTACCTGTGTATAGAATAATGGATATTACCAGTATACCATGTAACGGATATTACCTGTGTATAGTATAATGGATATTACCAGTATACCATGTGACGGATATTACCTCTGTATAGAATAATGGATATTACCAGTATACCATGTAACGGATATTACCTGTGTATAGTATAATGGATATTACCAGTATACCATGTAACGGATATTACCTGTGTATAGTATAATGGATATTACCAGTATACCATGTAACGGATATTACTAGTATACCATGTAACGGATATTACCACTATGTCAATCAAGTTACAGAATGGCACTACCAAGTTATGCTTACCACTATCTGGTATAATGGGCATCACCAGTATACTGTAAAGTATATTGCCAGCATATCGTATTATGTATATGACAAGTATACCGTATGATAGATATGTCAAAATCAAGATCAAGTGTGTATCAATATCACCAATAGACGCTTGTTTAGACGCCACCGGGTCACGTGTGTATCAATATCACCAATAGACGCTTGTTTAGACGCCACCGGGTCACGTGTGTATCAATATCACCAATAGACGCTTGTTTAGACGTCACCGGGTCACGTGTGTATCAATATGACCAATAGACGCTTGTTTAGACGTCACCGGGTCACGTGTATATCAATATCACCAATACGCGATTGTTTAGACGCCACCGGGTCACGTGTATATCAATATCACCAATAGACGCTTGTTTAGACGCCACCGGGTCACGTGTATATCAATATCACCAATAGACGCTTGTTTAGACGCCACCGGGTCACGTGTGTATCAATATTACCAATAGACGCTTGTTTAGACGCCACCGGGTCACGTGTATATCAATATCACCAATAGACGCTTGTTTAGACGCCACCGGGTCACGTGTATATCAATATCACCAATAGACGCTTGTTTAGACGCCACCGGGTCACGTGTGTATCAATATCACCAATAGACGCTTGTTTAGACGCCACCGGGTCACGTGTGTATCAATATCACCAATAGACGCTTGTTTAGACGCCACCGAGTCACGTGTGTATCAATATCACCAATAGACGCTTTTTTAGACGCCACCGGGTCACGTGTGTATCAATATCACCAATAGACGCTTGTTTAGACGTCACCGGGTCACGTGTATATCAATATCACCAATAGACGCTGTTTAGACGCCACCGGGTCACGTGTATATCAATATCACCAATAGACGATTGTTTTAGACGCCACCGGGTCACGTGTATATCAATATCACCAATAGACGCTTGTTTAGACGCCACCGGGTCACGTGTGTATCAATATCACCAATAGACGCTTGTTTAGACGCCACCGGGTCACGTGTGTATCAATATCACCAATAGACGCTTGTTTAGACGCCACCGGGTCACGTGTATATCAATATCACCAATAGACGCTTGTTTAGACGCCACCGGGTCACGTGTATACCAATATCACCAGATTATGGGCGTATAGATATGAAAAGGCATCCTTAAAACAATAAGATGATCCTGTAAAATAGATGAAATTGGCTCCAAAAAATAATTCGCTACATGATTATCGACTAACATTTAACAACAACCTCTGTTCAAAGTTGTAAAAATCAGTATTTTCACACAAAATGCCATATTGCTTTGACATAAAACTGAAACCAGAGACCTATATTTCGTTAACCTGGTCTCGATGATTGATGCACTTAAGGTCAATGGCAACCATTCATAAAGATCAAATCACAACTGTCGATTAATCATCTGCTCTTTATCATCAGTGAGGTGCTTGGGGATCAAGACGCATGTCAAGTAGTAACGTTGTTAGTCGGGTGTGCGTGGAATGCCACGTGTACCAAGTGTTTCTATGGTAACACAGCAGCCATAAGATAGCTCCGGGTTCATTTTTGTGGGGAATAATGAAAAAACAGGCAGTGACGGATTCGTAATCAAAGACTGAATATTATGCCACCCCAATATGTCCATCGAATAGAACATTTCAATATCTCCTAGTAGGTGTGAACAGGATGTCTAACAAATGCAAAGAGTGATTGAAGCGGTCCTCTTCACGTCGAAGGCGTGGGTTCGATTCCCAACATGGGTACAATATGTGAAGCCTATTTCTTGTGTATCCCGCCTTAATGTTGCTGCAATATTGCTAAATACGGCGTAAACCCAGCACAAATGCCAAATAAACCCAGACTGAAACCGGCATTTGACAATATTATGGCGTGACGTTCCAGGGATAGACAGAGTTAATTGGCAAATGCCAGCAAAATGCTCCTCACTATAAACATCACCTAGCTACAGGTGTTCAATAGTTGAACTTGAACTTTAAATGTTTCATGGTGAATAATATTTCCTTCGTTGGTGGCTGATTTTCAGATATTCCATAAACGAATACCTACAAACGAACTCGATGCTTTGGTACAATCATTGCCCAATTAAGAACAATTCAGGCATGAGGAACACATCAGGATACCACGTGGCAAGTGTTTGTTTATCTTGGTAGGCTCTTCTACTCAGTACTACATATCAGTACTGAAATTCCCACGTTGAAACTATATGTTACTAGCAGCTGTTAAACTGCAGAAAGCGGTGTCAATCAAACACATTCTCATATAATGATAGTCAGAAGTGAACAATCAACTTTGCTTTTTGCAGATATTTCTTACCCATGTAGAAAGGGTTTTGTCGTTCTATTAACTGGAAATCAGCTCGTAAAAGATATCGGTGCACGTGTGAAATGTGATGTAATTACCAACTGTGTGACAAAACTAAGTAAGTGTAGAAACCAATACAAATGATATACAATGGCTGTTCACTAAACAGAGGCAGACAGATTCAAAGGCAGTATGATATAAAACAGGATTATAATAATGCAGACAGTTTTGATAGTATCCACCTCGCTGCAATAATGGTCAAGCTTCCAAAATAGGCTCAGGGTTCAGGGTGTAACATGAGATGTCTTGTAAGATGATTGAGCCAAAAGCACTTTCCTTATATATAGTGTAGCTTTCCTTAATATTTTGGTTAGGCTACGCCTGAAACGTCGATTCGGTTGTAGTATCTTGTAGTACCTTCAAGAACTGTCAGTTTAAATATAGCACCTCGACTAGATTTTCAACCAATGGTAACCAATCGATTTAATTGTCAAGTTATTATTTCCTGCCTCAAGACCTCAAAATACGTTCAATCAATATAATTTGGAAAAGTCCCAGTTTGTGAGATGGCGATAGGATGTTAGTTTCAATCATACTGGACATAACTCGCTTACTTCCAGATAGTGTACATATCTTTGGCTGGAAAGCATTGAGCTCGACGATGTGTAAACTAGCCACATAAATTATGGCTAGTTAACACATTGTTAAAACTACATAAATCTATAGAAACATTGTACGCTTTATAAATTACTGCCCTGTCAGTCAATTTAACTTGCCCTGTTCAGCTAAAATGAAAACTTCAAACAGTAACAAACACTATGTTTGGAGAAAAGAGCAATTAACCTTTTAGCCATGTTAACAGTTCTGCTTTGATCAAAATAGTTCTAAGGAATGTTTTTTATTTCGTGAGAACATTTCTATCTCTCGCACTCGCTCGACCGCGGAGTAAGTTGGAGCATAATCCCATCAAATTGCAGGAGCCGAGGTTCCCGCTCGGTACTGGCCGGCAGACAGTCATCGTGAATCTCCTACACAATTAGTGGAATTGGTGTTTTATTAGAAGGGATTTTGATATCAAAGCAGGCATTAGTATCCATTGTGTAAGAAAACCACTCAAGAAGATTTCCGGTTGTCATTTCCCATTATTGTTTTTGCAATTATATAACTCCGAATACACCCCAAGGAAATATGCACAAGAAAAAAACTGGTGCGATTTTCAGAGCACGGATAATTAATATGAGCTTCCATTATCTACTGCATTCAGTGGTTGCAATGTTAACGTTAAGCCCACAACTGTTCATATCGTCTTATCTATTACTACAGTAATGATCAGACACTACAGGTCTCTTTAATCACATTTCCTGCCTCGGTACCAGATCTGAATATGCTGCCATGACTATGTATAGGCTTAACGGAATAAATCGGGGATGCATTATACCGAGACACGTAGGATCAGGGTAACGCAGTGGGCACATATGTGGCATCGGCAATAACTGCCAGATTACATCAGTGTGTAGTTCCTAAATCTTTGATCTATTGCATGATTATATTACGTGTTAATCAGCTCGTTATTACCTAACTGTGTGTGGGTGTTTCTGGGTATGGCAGTATGATAATAAGAGGCTTAGCATAACCCTGATAACATAATAAATAGTCTGATTTGTTCAGATCGTAACATAATATCTAACATTTGTCCAATGATGACGTTGCTAACCAATACGTCATTTTGCCATTAAATAGCAGAGACACTAACATATCAGATTTTATAATTTAATTATAAAATCTGATATGTTAGTGTCTCTGCTATTACTTCTGTCCAACCACCTTTGATAAAGCATGTGGTAGTGGCCTGTATAACCGGCTCGGAGTTGGCGTTTTCTGTCTAATGGCTGATATAAAATGTCAATTTGTTACTGAGTTTGTATAAACAAACATCAATATTTTCATATTGATCAATGCATAATCGAGTGAGTGAGTGAGTGAGTTGGGTTTTACGCTGCTTTTAGCAATATTCCAGCAATATCACGGCGGGGGACACCAGAAATGGGCTTCACACATTGTACCCATGTAGGGAATCGAACCCGGGTCTTCGGCGTGACGAGCCAACGCTTTAACCACTGGGCTACCTCACCGCCCCACTTTCCCATGAAAGACACCGATTCGACCAGAAACGAAATTACGTCGGAGGGGATATTTTACGTTCACTAACTGTTCACGTAATGGACAAATATATGGATTAGGAGATATTTGAACTAGTTTTTATAACCTTGTTTCCAGTGTACTGAATGCAGACTATGTAAACAAGCTGAATATAGGACTTAAGTACAGCATACAGAACAACACAGTGAAAGGCGTCAAATGATTTGTTTGCTTGATCGACCTATTTTAGATCTTCTGTTGACATTCTGATCGACTTTTAGCGTTAGGAAATTGGAAACAATCCTTACAGGTTCAATATAATCAGGACACCTGGCAGTCGTGGCAATTTTCATTCAGGTGTTATTTATTTCAGCAATAGGTATGATGACAGTTTTAGTTCTATATTTTGCTAGCCAGTATTACAGGCCTTGGGCTTCCATTCAGATTGCTGAGCCAGTAGCATTATGTTCCAAATTGACTTCTATGGCAATTTCTTGTGTTCCCTACGAGTCCTGTAACATAAATATCAGAAATGGGTCTTCAAGTATTTATGACGTGACAGTAATACGATACTTAGGTAAACTGGAAGCTTGAAATAGCAAATCAAATGTGGATATACTATGTAGTGGACGCTAAAGACATCTATTGAAATACCTCCTTTCACCAAGATTTGTTTGGTTGCAATATGGATACGCTTTTTTATTTCTTTCAAATATTAAACCTCGTCTCTATTATCTGCTGAAATGGGTTCCAGTGAGCGTAAAGGGTTCCAGTGAGCGTAAAGGGTAACAGTGAGCGTAAAGGGTAACAGTGAGCGTAAAGGGTAACAGTGAGCGTAAAGGGTAACAGTGAGCGTAAAGGGTTCCAGTGAGCGTAAAGGGTAACAGTGAGCGTAAAGGGTAACAATGAGCGGAAAGGGTAACAGTGAGCGTAAAGGGTAACAGTGAGCGTAAAGGGTTCCAGTGAGCGGAAAGGGTAACAGTGAGCGGAAAGGGTTCCAGTGAGCGGAAAGGGTAACAGTGAGCGGAAAGGGTTCCAGTGAGCGGAAAGGGTAACAGTGAGCGTAAAGGGTTCCAGTGAGCGTAAAGGGTAACAGTGAGCGTAAAGGGTAACAGTGAGCGGAAAGGGTAACAGTGAGCGGAAAGGGTAACAGTGAGCGGAAAGGGTAACAGTGGGCGTAAAGGGTAACAGTAAGCGGAAAGGGTTCCAGTGAGCGTAAAGGGTAACAGTGAGCGGAAAGGGTTCCAGTGAGCGTAAAGGGTAACAGTGAGCGTAAAGGGTTCCAGTGAGCGGAAAGGGTAACAGTGAGCGGAAAGGGTAACAGTGAGCGTAAAGGGTAACAGTGAGCGGAAAGGGTAACAGTAAGCGGAAAGGGTAACAGTGAGCGGAAAGGGTTCCAGTGAGCGTAAAGGGTTCCAGTGAGCGGAAAGGGTAACAGTGAGCGTAAAGGGTAACAGTGAGCGGAAAGGGTAACAGTGAGCGTAAAGGGTAACAGTGAGCGTAAAGGGTAACAGTGAGCGGAAAGGGTAACAGTGAGCGGAAAGCTATATGAAATTACTGGAAATCAGTGATGACACCAGGTGTTCGCAGAAGTGACAAGGAATGACATGTTTATTCCAGGATTGTCTCGAAACTTTGAGCATGAACATTACAGACGATGAACCAATACCTTGAGCGAACTTACAGTGTCTTTCAAAGAACCTTGGAATAATTTACATGCGTCTCCATAAGAAATGAACGTCATCCAAATAAGCCTTTGAGCAATGCCAAGTGGCTATCATCGGGTGCTTGAGTAATTGCATTCGGGTGTAAATAGCCATAGTAGTATCTCTGTTGACACATTGCCTGTGAAGCGTCACTTGCCAATGCCCTGATCAGATAGATGACATCAGTGTTTACCAGACATGGATGCTGCTCAGCTTTATTGATTTCCTAAATTTAAGATTTGGAGTCTGAGACTGCAATTTTTACGATGCACCCAATGCACACCCCATTTCATATTTCTTCATTATCGGAGATAAATTGATATAGACTTTTCGTCTGGTTACTTAAAATAAATCTTTCATCCGCAAGTTTGTTGTTGAATGATTTATACCAAGTGGTTACACGAGTTGACACGGGTTATTTAGCAGCGTTGCTAGGTTACTGTAGACTTCTCGGGTGCCCACTCCTAGATCTTCACTTGGTGACGTACGTCAAATGTGGCAGTTGGTCCTCGGGGTCTGCTTCAAAACCAACCTAGTTCTGTGACGATAGTTATACAACAATGAGTGTTTTGTGGGAAAAGTCCCGAAGCAGTTATGGCCATTTCTTATAGTTTATCTCACGGGGAAATACATGATAAGAAGCCTTTTTTATACAAGACAGCACTAATTGCATGCGTGCATGCTTGCACGCGTGCTGGTGTGCATGCTTGCGTGTAATATTTGTGTTGCAGTGGTGGGACTTAAAGTTGCGTCGACTTTTGTTGAGGTCAGAGAACCCGTGCAAAAGAATGTGTATTATGACATGCATGATAACACGATAACACATTGTTTCCCTGAGTCTATTCGACGAGGTCGTGTTATATCCACAGCCTCGTGAATACATGTTTGCTTTGAAGCATGCTTCCTGGCATGCTAAGGGTGAATTGTCACATTCATCATAGTTAAAGGTGCTTTTCCCTCGGCAATTTGGTTACTTAATGGGCGTAGCACGCATGCATCACTGTTAATATCTATATGTTTGAGTCAGCTGGGACGAAGCCGCGAATCTTCCAGCTGATGGCGTGCAACCTCGCCAGAACAAGCAACCCTTATCAACTACATACCAGGGAGAAGGTCATGACGTTGAATAATTGCGCTTTTGACAGCTGTTCGAGACACGTGACTGTTGCTATGTTTGTTACCGTGGCAACATCAAAGAATACCTCAATACAATAACATAGGTTATGGATTGTGATACTACCTTAGAGCCACACATCTCTTGTAAATTGGGTTAGAAAGAAATGCTCAAGTGTTTCACATGGCATCATTACATTTGATTCATAACCACATGCTAATGAGTGACGATATAATGATTTGATAACGATTCATAACCACATGCTAATGAGTGACGATATAATGATTTGATAACGATTCATAACCACATGCTAATGAGTGATGATATAAGGATTTGATACCGATTCATAACCACATGCTAATGAGTGATGATATAAGGATTTGATACCGATTCATAACCACATGCTAATGAGTGATGATATAAGGATTTGATACCGATTCATAACCACATGCTGAAAGTGACGATATAATGGATTTGATACCGATTCATAACCACATGCTAATAAGTGACGATAAGTAATAGATTTGATACCGATTCATAACCACATGCTAATGAGTGACGATATAAGGATTTTGAACCTACATGCTAATGAGTGATGATATTTGATACCGATTCATGTTCACATACACACGAGTGGATGAGGCAAGGATTTGATACCGATTCATGGTCTCGCCACGTTAATGAGCATGATATATGACTTTACACCGATTCATAAATCAATATGCTAATGAGGATGATATATAAGGATTTGATACTGATTCATCCACATGCTAATGAGTGATTGACGATAGCAAGGATTCGCATAACCACATGCCAATGGCGATGATATAATGATTTGATAACGATCCGCCATCCATACAGTTAACAGTGCTGATGATATATAAGGATTTGATACCGATTCACAACCATGCTAATCAAGATGATATAAAGATTTGATACCGATTCCATAACCACATGCTAATGCGGAGTGATGATAAAGGATTTGATACCGATTCATAACCACATGCTAATGAGTGATGATATAAGGATTTGATACCGATTCATAACCACATGCTAATGAGTGATGATATAAGGATTTGATACCGATTCATAACCACATGCTAATGAGTGATGATATAATGATTTGATACCGATTCATAACCACATGCTAATGAGTGATGATATAATGATTTTGATAACGATTCATAACCACATGCTAATGAGTGATGATATAAGTTGATGATACCGATTCATAACCACATGCTAATGAGTGATGATATAAGGATTTGATACCGATTCATAACCACATGCTAATGAGTGATGGATGACGATATAAGGATTTGATACCGATTCATAACCACATGCTAATGAGTGATGATATAAGGATTTGATACCGATTCATAACCACATGCTTATGAGTGATGATATAAGGATTTGATAACGATTCATAACCACATGCTAATGAGTGATGATATAATGATTTGATAACGATTCATAACCACATGCTAATAGAAGTGACGATATAAGAGTTTGATACCGATTCATAACCACATGCTAATGAGTGATGATATAATGATTTGATAACGATTCATAACCACATGCTAATGAGTGATGATATAATGATTTGATACCGATTCATAACCACATGCTAATGAGTGATGATATAATGATTTGATACCGATTCATAACCACATGGACTACATGCTTAATGAGTGATGATATAATGATTTGATAACGATTCATAACCACATGCTAATGAGTGATGATATAATGATTTGATACCGATTCATAACCACATGCTAATAATGAGTGACGATATAAGGATTTGATACCGATTCATAACCACATGCTAATGGTGATGATATAATGATTTGATAACGATTCATAACCACATGCTAATGAGTGATGATATAATGATTTGATACCGATTCATAACCACATGCTAATGAGTGATGATATAAGGATTTGATACCGATTCATAACCACATGCTTATAAGTGACGATATAAGATTTGATACCGATTCATAACCACATAAGTGATGATATAAGGATTTGATACCGATTCATAACCACATGCTAATGGTGACGATATAAGGATTTGATACCGATTCATAATGGTGACGATATACATACCGATTCTTATGAGTGATGATATAATGATTTGATAACGATTCATTACATGATGGTGATGATATAATGATTTGATACCGATTCATAACCACATGCTTATGGTGATGATATAATGATTTGATACCGATTCGATAACCACATGCTAATGAAGTGACGATATAAAGGATTTGATACCGATTCATAACCACATGCTAATGAGTGATGATATAAGGATTTGATAACGATTCATAACCACATGCTTATGAGTGACGATATAAGGATTTGATACCGATTCATAACCACATGCTAATGAGTGATGATATAATGATTTGATACCGATTCATAACCACATGCTAATGAGTGATGATATAATGATTTGATAACGATTCATAACCACATGCTAATGAGTGATGATATAATGATTTGATAACGATTCATAACCACATGCTAATGAGTGACGATATATGGATTTTGACCGCTTATGATGACGATATGATTTGATAACGATTCATGACCATAATGGATGAATGAATGAATGAATGAATGAGTGATGAATGAATGATTCTTGAACTAATGAATGAATGACGATTTATTGATCCTCATAACCACAGATATGAGTGATGATATAAAGTTTGATACCGATTCATATCATGCTTATGGTGACGATATAAGGATTTGATACCGATTCATAACCATACCAAATGCTAATGAGTGACGATATAAGGATTTGATACCGATTCATAACCACATGCTAATGAGTGATGATATAATGATTTGATGAGTGACGATATTACATGATTTGATACGATTCATAACCACATGCTAATGAGTGATGATATAATGATTTGATAACGAATGACACGCTTACGAGCGACATTATTAATAATGGATGAATGAATGAATGAATGATGGATGAATGTCTTTATTTCCTCAAAAGATATTCGAAGATTACATAAATATAACATCAGTCAGTTATAAGTGACGATATAATAACCACTTGCTTATGAGTGATGATATAAGGATTTGATACCTATCCATAACCACATGCTAATGAGTGATGATATAAAGGATTTTGAACTACATGTTATAAGTGACGATATAAGGATTTCATACCGATCCATAACCACATGTTTATGAGTGATGCTACGGTCGGAATCCTACACTGGATTCAGCAGAGATATAATTCTAATGATAATGGAAGGTTTATATTTATACGCATTTTTCTCAAATATAAATTGCATACTTTGCAGAAAGGCAAGCGTTCGATAAACCTGCACAAAGTAGAGAACACGAAATCCAGTGATCAAGTGAACCGCAGATTCGCCTTTACTAGGATTTCCGGGCACCCTGCCGTGCTTGTTGATGTTCAGCGAAGTGGTAAACCCTTAAAGTCTGTGTTATGTCTGGCGTTCCTCCCAGGTTATGGTGACACGTAGTGATGTAACTGAATTACTGATCAGATCAGAGTTAATCGCATCTCGTTTACTGGCTTTTCAAAACCTGCCCACATAAATCCTCGGTAAATGAACCTGATCTCTGGTGTTACTTCATACCGATCCATTACCAGATGGTTCTGTACAGCATGGGGAGCCAATATCCGCTGACGAAGTATATTTCTTTACTCGTCTCATTAAAGGAAGTGCTATGCTTACACTGATTTCGGTTCTCAAGTAAGCATACGTGCTGTTTCTCTGTAGTCGTCTCCTTCTGTATACAGAACTGTATAAGTTACAGTTAGACGTGGCCCCCGTTAGTTAGATGTTTGGGTTCAAATAAAGCGTGTGGCGACTATGTCTATCCTTTCATGTATATTATTAGATACTGACGATCAATGTTCTTGAAACGCCCATGATGAATGAACACCAAGATACAAGTGCGCCATTAAGGACCACATTGTAGAACGTGCAACAAGTGTTAGTATATATAGCTCTAGTAGCAGCATGGAGTCGGGTATAAGACCATATTCATTTTAGTTCAAATCAGCTTGTGTAAAATGAAATCCCCAAATGGTTAAGGTCTTGTTTATTCACCACTTTGCTACAATCGAAGAGTAGGGATTCCTGTTTGCAGAGCTATGGTGATTGAGTGAATCTGAAATTCGAGCCCACAACCCTTTTTTCCTTGTAGGGCAATAGTATATTGATGAACATCGTCATCTGCCCATACGTATTCCAAATTTGTATACGCTAGAAAATAATTTTTTAGATACGGCTAATTCATACCTTTCCTTTGAATCTGCTCTTGTAATTGTCAAGGTAGAAAGTTAGAGTTAGAGCTATTAGTCACTTTTAGGTTCCACCGATACGCAATGCGCCAAGGGGTTTGGAGAGGAAGCCTTGGAAGGTGTTAAGTCCGTTATATTAGAAGCCTTGTGTATTGTAGCAAAACTGATGGAATGTCTATTTATATTTGACTCTAATCCTACGCATTACACAATTTGTTATGTCAGGTGACTGTACTTAATTAATGCCAGCTGAATTATTGAATTAACCTGTGATTGCGAAAGCGCACGAATCACGCAAATAAGACATTTCTCATAAAAACTCAGCCTGCAACAAGACAGAGGTCACGGTCACCGTTTGGAGATGTCACACATACCTAGCCCTTAGGTTCGTTTCCCAGGAGGCCGGGGCGCTCCGATGGCGGTCCCAACATCGCCAATGACACTGCTTCAGAAACCCGACTGAGAGATGAAACTCTCGAACATAAGTTGTTTGAGGCTTCATCAAGCTATACCCCAACACACACGCGCGCGCGCACTACGCACACACACGCACACACGCACACACACGCACACACACACACCCCACCACCACCACACACACACACACACACACCACACACCCTACCTTTTCACGATGTTTGAGTGAGGCATATTTTGTTTCAGATACAAACACAGGGATAGGAAGACGAAATTGATCATCAGTGTATATCCTTGCGAAGCTTGGGTTGATTAAATGTTTTACGTCTATTTTACCATGTGCTGTTGTATAGGGCCTATCACCCGTAAGGAGCTGTATGTAGAGTGGATTACGGCGGAAAGGGGGATGGGGAGGGAGGCTTGACGTATGCTTCATCGTCTGTTTTGATAAAGCAACTTAATCACCACCACTAAAGGTCGGATCTCGCAGAAGCTTTTTTGTATTCTATTATTCGGGATTTTGACTGAATGTGTTTGCGTATATGCATATACAAAAGACATGCGTGGCACTTTGACTGCAGATGAGTTTAAGAGAATGTTTAGTCAATCAACATTTCTCTTTGGAACTTTCCTTTGGAACATTTTCAAGAGAACAGAATAGTCATGCTTACGTGAAATACAGTACACATGACATCACATTGGTTCCATGCAATCATCTGCCCATAAAGAGATCTAAGTACAATTACTATGTTTTTTCAGTGTGTGTGTTAAAGTATGGGAGAACGATCTGTGGAACGGTCTGGTTTGATGTGATTTCCGGTTTCTGGGTAGTAATAGAGTAATATGTTACCATGGCTCCTACACGTTTGCATATGTTTTGAGTGAGAAGAATTTCATGAGGCTTTATCTTTTTCTCAAGTTATTTTGCAAGATAAGGAGAAGTAATTAGCAAGCGCATCGGCTGTTTGCTTTAGGTATGTTGGATATTTTAGTAGGCCGGAGGTTGTTAGAACGTACCTTCAGGCGATTTGGATGGGGAGTAAGATGGATTTAACGCCTGATTCGCTATGGAGAGCTGCCCTTAGGGGCACAGAAAAACCCCATGATCGTTGGTTGTTAGCCTAGATTGTATCAGATCCTGTTCCTAGGTTTGGCAGCGCCATTGTGGTGAACTATGTACAGCTGCATCAGTGCTAGCTTCCCCGCCCAGATGACATGATGTAACTCTGTTCAAACCTGCAAAGCCAAATTCACTGATTTATTTACTCGCCACTGACTGGGTTTGTGGGTGTAACTGGGTTTATGGTTGTGATCCAGGTAATTGCTCGGACATAACAACCGTTCACTTGCAGAGCACACTCGTGTCTTGAAGCGGCAGGTGCAATATTATTGAAACATTACCGAAATATTGCCCAACACATCAGTTTGCATTCATACTTGCTTTAAGACTTGATGACTTTTTGTGTTGACGTATGTATTCAACGTGTTTACGTTTTATTTACACCATGTAAAACACACTAACGATACCTTTGTGGTGATTCGAAGTGAACAGACTTGCCTGTCATGTGTGTTTTGAAGCACTAGCGGCATTGCTAATGGGGCAGGACTAATCAGGGGGCATGGAAGATATTTCTATGATAAGCATGTCAACATGCCTGGCAGAGAGGTCGACTTGAGTGGTGTTCTTGCTACTCAATCTGGTTACAGTAAAAGGGTTGCTTTTTATCTGATGCAGGCACTGCAATCTACACCTTTAGCTAACTTCAAAGAAAGCTGATAACTATGTTATGTGTTCTGGGGAAGTTTATGGTGTGTAATGAAGCTTTTATATCACATCAATGTCAGATTCGGACCACCTACCTTCTCACAAACATCAATCGATCTTGATGCTCGTGATCCAGCTGACGACTGTGCGTGGGATAATGTCAGGCTGTACTGTATATTAATAGATCCTGCATCATAGTATGTGCATGTTGGATGAATATGTTGACTTTATGCTTTGTGATATTCATCTTGCAGTAGAATGAGTTTACACAGGCGATATTTAAAGCATTTTGAACAGTATGTCACTTATATGGCGGCGTGTCTGTTTAATATGGGGAAATATCGAAGTAATGCAGGTGTTGTGACAGCCACGAGTACCGGCACAATGCTGACAAACCCTAAACAATATCGGGGACAACCAGACCTACAATCATCCGCTTCTTATTGTGCCCTTATATTAAACATTTGGGTGTAACACGTTGCTTTAGTAATGAATGGGTTACTTTTACGCCGCCTTCAGCAATATTCCAGCGATATGGCGGCGGTCTGTAAATAATCGAGTCTGGACCAGACAATCCAGTGATCAACATCGATATAAGCGGTTGGGATACGATGACGTAAGCGAGCCTGACCAGCCGATCCCGTTAGTCTCCCTCTTACGACAAGCATCCATGGGTTACTGAAAATCAATTCTAACCCGGATCTTCACGGGTGCTTGCAGTGTTGTTGGTACAGGTATCGGTTTAGCAGGATATAAAATGTAGCGTCCTTAGGTCATATAAAAGTGACATCGTAGTTGACAAACTATGTTTTGAGTTAACGAATATATCCCTGATGAGTAAACGTTATCGTCCACTTGGATGTCTAGTGGGCTAACACGCAAATCATTACTCACTATTCGTAAAGAATGTCGTGGCTCAAAGGGCCATTGGTGTATCTGATAATGTTGTAGCCATATACATATCACAGTATTGACTCGTATATTCGTATATGTGTTTGAACTTAATACCAGGAGAAGCCATGAAATAATAATTGCTCATTATTCTACTTACTTTCAGATCGTATTACACTGAGGCATGATTTATTCATGATTTAAATAACCACACAAAGAGCAAGATCGTTAGATTTGGCCATGCTTTTTACTCTAAACAGTATAGCTGATAGTGGTTATGGCGTTTGTTTCATTAAGTCCAGGACATCATAGCAATGCAACGTTGATGCAAAATATGGGAGAAATGTCACTAAAGTCTCAAATCATGAGTGTGGGTTTTGTTGTTTTGTTTTTACTTATCTAACATTAAACCATGTCCTTCTATTTGGAAATATCAATTAACAATTAAATTTCATGCACACACTGTTTTATTGGGTAACAAAATAATCAAAAATGAAAACACGTATTCACATCAAACATCATTAATATAGTGTTTGAAGTTCATTTTAGATGTGATACACATAAAGACAAGAGTTTATGGATGTCAACTTCTTTATTGTGAAGGGTCACAACGTATATTCTTACTCCTTCATCAGGTGAAGGAAACAATTAGGAACAGACACGGCTATATGTACAGGCCTAAAAGTAATAATGGCCAACCAGCAATCAACCGTGACCAGGGAACATATCTGCCTAGCTTTCACCTTGTAGACATTTTTTGATGTTGTCTGCAATCTTATTTCTTTCCGTAAAAAACTTGTTATAATGTCCATTTTTATAACGCCGAACTGGCTCTAAGTTTGTCAGGACGGGTTTCCCACCATAACATTTCCCTGGATATAGTGCCAAACTGCGTATAACGCCACCGCCATACTTTCTCACAACTGTTCCAGTTCACTCGTTATACTACCAACTTCCTCGTGCCTAGTGGGCAACTTCAGGGACACCAGGTGTTATGATCAAATGTGAGTAATCAGTAGGTTGGAAAGCTTCAGTGAGCTGCTGAAGTCTTCCTTAAGTCTTACTAGGAGTTAATCCTTTTTGGACTTGTGTCCCTGGTGATGTCCTGACTGTACCAGATCGTGGATACTTATCTCTCTCTATAAGCTTATGTTTTGATGTATGGCCGGCGGAACTCCAAACTGATAGGAACTCACAGCTCTCTGTACCGCAGCTGTTGCCGACACAGATCAAGCGCCAGCCGTGCCCATCAGAAGAAAGCACCGGACACCTGAACTAAGGCATTATCAGCAGAAACCACACGCTCAAGTCTCAGTCATCACAGCAATGTCTCACTTCTTGCAGTGAACGCTTCAAATTACTTTGTTCATCAGAACAATTTAGCATATAAATGTAATCATGCTACTCTAACGCCACCTTTAGGTTTGCCATATCTTTCGATCAAACACTAGATGGCCGTAATGCGAAATACAGCTTTATGTCGGAAGAGCACGTTAAATCTCCAAATCATCATCATCATCATCATCATCATCATCATCATCATCATCATCATCATCATCATAGTCATCATCCAATGCACAAATGATTTTTCATGGGGTTTTCTATTATTCTTTTTGGATGAACATGTATCAGTCTCTACTATACGGATGGTTATTAAATGTACATGTATTCGTGAATGACTTGAGTTGACTGACTAGAATGGCATATCTGGTTTTAAAGGCAAGCAACCCTCGTTATACCACTGATGTTTTCCTGGAGAAATGTTGGCGTTACAACCAGTGAGTAATATGACTAGGGTTTAGGGAGTTTGAAATAATATAGCTTGTTGCAGAAGTAGGTCTTTTGTTTGTGTTTCAAAACGCTCCTCTCTCCTTTTACGAGTCACATTTGCTCTTTACAGTCGGTATTTAGACGTACAAAGTACCGATCTTGCAACCATCGGTTTTGAAACATGCGCTGGATACGTTTATAAGTTCACACCATACCCACACTTGCGAGCCACCCACATCAGGCTCATGTCAGATTAGCTCATTCTTGAGGTTTGCATCCGTATAGGATACACGGTTTGTTTTAGGTTTGTCAGCGTTTTATGTAGTTTCGTGCTGCATATGTTTATATTATGTGAGTGAGATGTGTTTAAGGGTGAAGGGATCTAAGTTTAGCAATTATAACTTGATTCATCAGAGACCACCACAGTAGCAGTCAATAGAATGATGCCTAGTTTTTGTTCAGGATACGCTTATCGTTTTGCAAACATATGTTAGCACCACTATTCATTAACTTGCATTGCTTACGTCATTACAATCGGAATCGGAATCATACGATTGGACCTGCTTTCAGCTCAAATTACTTTGGCTCATGGAGGAATTATTCACATTTGTCACCGCAATAAAATCATAAATCACATGTTTACCACAGAAACGTCATTAAAACTTTCAACCTGTTACCCAGTCATCAGATACAGCGTCTTCTTACCAAATACTGACATATATAGATCTTGTGCACGATTTGTTGCACAAACACCCCGCTCTATTCATTTCAACATTATACTCTATACGCGCCGGTGACCTCTATTAATAGCCGATTTAATTTTGAATTTACAACAAATGGCAGCTTTATGTTAGGATGAAAACAAATTACGCTGATGACAGTGTTTTGGCGTTTAGTGCTTTTGCGACGACCAACTTGTATCATCACCTTTTTTTATAGTGACTCCACGAACGCACGATCATGTTATAGATGGAAAAGTACATTCGATTCTGCTTTTAGCAGACATTTGTTATAGATGTGAAGGGGTTTTGCCGCATTTATTCACATGGATTTACACCACATGCTGTTAATTTACACCATACCATATCCAATGTAATGTACACGAATATTATTATGATTGGCAAATACCATGTATAACATAATTTACACATATCCGTAGTGTTACAAACAAACACCATTGGAATGACTGAATTGAATATTGTGTGACCACAGCATCATCCGCTGTTTAGTTTTCGCGGTAGTTGCAATGCTGAAATTGTTCACGATTAATCCGTTCTCTTGCACACCTATTTCATGGTCAAATGTCACACACCTAAATCATTTATGGTTTTCATATCTATTTCATGGTTATGAATACAGGACACTTTTATGGATAACAACTTCTTTTATTCTTTACGACGTTTCAGATCCACCTGATGAAGGGGCAAAGAATTAGATCTGAGCGCAATCGTTTCCAGATAAAAGCGATATTACAAGATAAAAGCGTATTAATATTTCGCATGATGCAACGTAAATCTTACTACGTAAAACTCTCTCTAGAGCCAAGACGGCTGGTTATTAGTGTATAATGATCAATTTATTTCTGTAAATCACCATAATCTGGCA